>NC_092156.1:75399717-75424717 GCF_045791955.1 Oncorhynchus clarkii lewisi | reverse complement strand
AACAACAGACATTTGACTTCGGATTCTAGTAGGGTGAGGCCGGGTGCTGCAGACTTTTCTAGTGCCCGCGCCAATTCGCTGATATATATGTTGAAGAGGGTGGGGCTTAAGCTGCATCCCTGTCTCACCCCACGACCCTGTGTGAAGAAATGTGTGTTTTTTGCCAATTTTAACCGCACACTTGTTGTTTGTGTACATGGATTTTATAATGTCGTATGTTTTACCCCCAACACCACTTTCCATCAATTTTGTTTTCTCTTTCTCTCTCTCTCTCTCTCTCTCTCTCTCTCTCTCTCTCTCTCTCTCTCGCCTTTTCTCTCTCTCTCTCTCTCTCTCTCTCTCGCCTTTTCTCTCAAGGTCTAACTCAGCAAACAGTTATGAAGAAATATGTTTTCCTTTATTTATCTGGACTTAACCATAACCTCATTCGACGATAAGAGAACGTCAGAATGTCAGAACTAACGTGTGATTTTAAGTTCATTTGAATGTAATGTAAAGTTGTCCAGTTGTGGAACTTGATGTGAGTGCCATTGACATGTATTAAATAGGCTCTGACTTGGGAAATGTGCAGGTACAGGTGTTGTCCCAGGACGTTTTCACACGCTAACATATCTTCTGATCATCAGATCCAAAATGGCCTCTGACACTTCCTGTTTCCCTGTCCCACAGCTCCAGGAGACGGTGAAGAGGAAACTGGACAGCGCACGCTCGCCCCTCAATGGTGACCAGAATGGGATCTGCGACGGGAGCTATTCTCCGACCACCAAGAGGTTACGAAAAGACGGACCAGGATCGGGCGGACTGGACTCTCTCCCGGGCCTCCCCAACAACGCCCCCCCCATTTCCCCGCTCCACCAGATGGACATCAAGCCCTTACTGGGAGTCGCCGGGAACCCCAACAACCCCAGCGTAAACAACAACAACAACAACGTGAATGTCAACAACTGTAACTCCGGTCCCGGCAGCAATGGTAGCCATGGCAACCACCCTGGCAGCGGCTTGGGCTCAGGTCGCCCGGCTGACGTCAAGCTCAACGGCGATCTCCCCAACGTCAAGCTCAACGGTTCCTTAGACCTGGAGGACGGCTTCGGACTCCTCAAAGACCTGAAACAGGAGCCGCTCGACGACGGGGGAGGGATCGAGTCGTCGGACACGTCCTTGTCCAATCAGAACAAGCTGTTTTCGGACATCAACCTGAATGACCAGGAGTGGCAGGAGCTGATTGATGAGCTGGCCAATACGGTGCCGGAAGACGACATGCAGGACCTCTTCAATGAAGACTTTGAGGAGAAGAAGGAAGCAGAGTTTACCAGGCCGGCCAATCAGACCCCGGTACCGCAGGACCCGCCTCCCATGGCCACAGTGGCTCATCAACAGACGAACCAAGCACAGGGGGCGGCACAAGTCCCCATGGGTTCCCCACAGGTACCGTTTGGCTTGGTTTATTAGGGGTTCACAGCAAACCCTATTGTTCTTGATAGCGTTACTCTCTCTCTCACCTTTTTCTCTCTCTCTCCTCCTCTCTCTCTCTCTCTCTCTCTCTCTCTCTCTCTCTCTCTCTCTCTCTCTCTCTCTCTCTCCTTTTCTCTCTTCTCCTCTCTCTCTCTCTCTCTCTCTCTCTCCTTTCTCTCTCTCACATTTTCTCTCTCTCTCTCTCTCTCTCTCACCTTTCTCTCTCTCACATTTTCTCTCCCTCTCTCTCCCTCTCTCTCTCTCTCTCTCTCTCTCCCACCCTCTCTCTCTCTCTCTCTCTCTCTCCCACCCACCCCCTCTCTCTCTCTCTCTCTCTCTCTCTCTCCCACCCTCTCTCTCTCTCTCTCTCTCCCTCTCTCCCTCTCTCCCTCTCTCTCTCTCTCTCTCTCTCCTTCTCTCTCTCCCACCCCTCTCTCTCTCTCTCTCCCACCCTCTTTCCCCTCTCTCTCTCTCTCTCTCTCTCTCTCTCTCTCTCTCCCACCCTCTCTCTCTCTCCCTCTCTCTCTCCCCTCTCTCTCTCTCTCTCTCTCTCTCTCTCTCTCTCTCTCTCTCTCTCCCACCCTCTCTCTCTCCCTCTCTCTCTCTCTCTCTCTCTCTCTCTCTCTCCCACCCTCTCTCTCTCTCTCTCTCTCTCTGTCTCTGTCTCTGTCTCTGTCTCTCTCTCTCTCTCTCTCTCTCTCCCACCCTCTCTCTCTCAGCTTCAATAACCTGTAGTGACACCCCATCCCGTGAACGGGACCGTTGTCATCATCTGACACTAATTAGCATAACGCAACGGACATAAATATTCCTATTCATGAAAATCACAAGTGAAATATATTGGAACACAGCTTACCTTTTGTTAATCACCCTGTCATCTCAGATTTTCAAAATATGCTTTACAGCCAACGCTGGACAATCATTTGTGTAAGTTTATCATAGCCTAGCATAGCATTATGCCTTGCTAGCAGCAGGCAAACTTGTCACGGAAATCAGAAAAGCAATTAAATTAAATCGTTTACCTTTGATGAACTTCGGATGTTTTCACTCACGAGACTCCCAGGTAGATAGCCAATGATCCTTTTTCCCCAAAATATTATTTTTGTAGGCGAAATTAGCTCCGTTTGTTCTTCACGTTTGGCTGAGAAATCGCCCGGAAATGGCGGTCACCACAACGCCGAAAAATATTCCAAATTAGCTCCATAATATCGACAGAAACATGGCAAATGTTGTTTAGAATCCATCCTCAAGGTGTTTTTCTAATATCTAATTATCTATTCGATAATATATCCGTCGGGACAATTCGTTTTTCACTAGGACCGATTGGAGTAATGGCTACCTCTGTATTTTACACGAGAATCTCTCTCGGAGCCACCATGTGACCACTTGCGCAATGTGGTAGAACGTTTTTTCTCCAAAAATGAAAATACTGCCCCCTAGTACCAAGAGGTTAAGTGTTCCCTTTATTGTTTTGAGCAGTGTATATATTATTATTAATTATTATTATTTATTATTATTATTATTATTATTATTTATTATTATTATTATTATTATTATTATTATTATTATTATTATTATTTATTTTTGATTATGATGTGATGTGATGTGATTGAATATGATGTGATGTGATTGAATATGATGTGATGTGATGTGATTGAATATGATGTGATGTGATTGAATATGATGTGATGTGATTGAATATGATGTGATGTGATTGAATATGATGTGATGTGATGTGATTATGATGTGATTGAATGTGATGTGATGTGATTATGATGTGATTGAATATGATGTGATGTGATGTGATTATGATGTGATTGAATATGATGTGATGTGATGTGATTATGATGTGATTGAATATGATGTGATGTGATGTGATTATGATGTGATTGAATATGATGTGATGTGATGTGATTATGATGTGATTGAATATGATGTGATGTGATGTGATGTGATTGAATATGATGTGATGTGATGTGATTATGATGTGATTGAATATGATGTGATTGTGATGTGATTGAATATGATGTGATGTGATGTGATGTGATTGAATATGATGTGATGTGATGTGATTGAATATGATGTGATGTGATTATGATGTGATTGAATATGATGTGATGTGATGTGATTATGATGTGATTGAATATGATGTGATGTGATGTGATTATGATGTGATTGAATATGATGTGATGTGATGTGATTATGATGTGATTGAAATGTGATTGTGCCTCTACTGCCTGTGATTACAGTATGTTGTCCATGTTACTCTGGTATATGAAATGTAGCTGTTTTCTGTAATGTTATCATTTCTAAATAACCTAAAGAAATGGCCTCTCCTCAGGTCCGGCCGTCGTCTTCGGGCCCTCAGTTTGCCACCGCCGCCAACGGAACACCGCCCCAGCAGCCTTTGCAGCAGTCCCCACAGGTCGCCATGGCCTCAGGCTCCCCTCTCCCCAACTGTGTGGCCCGGTCGCCGCAGACGCCCACCCAGGCCCAGACGCAGGCCGGCCCCAGACCAGGGAATGGATTTATGATGAACCCAGGCCAAGGTGTGGGCCAGGCGGGTACAGGATCCAATGGCCCTGGAGTCCCCACTGGAATCCAAGGGCCTGGGCCGGTGACCTCTGAACTGTCGCCTGCTGAGCAACTGAAAGCGATGGCGGCACAGCAGCGCGCTAAGCTAATGCAGCAGCAGAAACAACAGCAGCAACAGCAGCAGGCTAACTGGTCCCCAGCCGGAGCTCCAACCAGCCCCTACGCCTCTGCTCCTTTCAACCAGCAGGACAAGCCCAACAGCCCGATGATGTACCCACCTCAAGCCTTCAACCAGCAGGACAAGCCCAACAGCCCGATGATGTACCCACCTCAAGCCTTCAACCCTGGCCAACAGGGCCCCCTGGTGGCTGGGATGACCTCGAGCAACGGCCCCAAAGCTCCCATGAACAACTACCTCCCTCAGAACCCCCACAACCACATGGGCATGATAAGTCAACAACAACAACAACAGACAAACAACATGGGCGCCCAACAGAACACCCTCTCTAAACAACAACAACAACAACAACAACAACAACTACAACAACAGCAAACGGCAGCCATGTTGTCCTACAGCAACACAAAGCCGCTGAGTCACTTCAGCACGATGGGGGTCGATCACATGGGGCAGAGGATGACCCCGCCCATGGGATCACAGGTCAAGAACCCCATGATGCCCCCATACATGCAGCAGGGAGGGGTGCAGGGGGCGGGGCCGGGCCAGACCCAGGGACCAATCCCGGGCCAGACGGCTCACCTCAGCGAGGAGCAGAAGAGGATGCTGCTGATGAAGCAGAAGGTGCTGAACCAGAGCATGCCCTACAGCGCCATGCAGCCCCACGGACAGGTAGGACGGATGCCATTTTGGATCTGTTGCAGGCTTCGTAATGTGGAATTGGTGAAACTGGAGCAGAAACCCATTTTGGCTCTGGTTTAGTTTGTGTGGCGCTTTTTACTGTGTGTGATTGGTGATTCTGGAGAATGGTTTACAGGTAGGCACTTTGTGTAGAGCTTTTTACTGTGTTGGATTGGAGCACCATTATGGCTCTGGTTGTTTTTCTGGATACACTTTTTACAGTGTGAATAGTGGTGATTACTGTGCAGAACGGGAGCCATATTGTCTTCTGGTTGAGCTTTGTACAATGTGGAATTGGTGAAACTGGTGTCCATTTTGGTTCTGTTTTTTCCCCTGTAATGGTTCATTGTACAGGGTGGATTGTAAAGTCCCATTTGCAATGCTCAGACAAGCATCTCAGACAGCGATGCTCTCAACACAAGGCCTCAACAGTTCTGGTTATTGTTTGGCCTTGAGAGAGGAGAGCTAGCTGGTGAAAACACATCTCTCTCTGTCTGTCTCTCTCCTCTGTCTACTGTAACTACTGTAGCTGCGTGTAGATCCAAACAGTAGTTGAGAGAGGAGAGCTAGCTGGTGAAAACACATCTCTCCTGTCTGTCTCTCTCCTCTGTCTACTGTAACTACTGTAGCTGCGTGTAGATCCAAACAGTAGTTGAGAGAGGAGAGCTAGCTGGTGAAAACACATCTCTCCTGTCTGTCTCTCTCCTCTGTCTACTGTAACTACTGTAGCTGCGTGTAGATCCAAACAGTAGTTGAGAGAGGAGAGCTAGCTGGTGAAAACACATCTCTCTCTGTCTGTCTCTCTCCTCTGTCTACTGTAACTACTGTAACTGCGTGTAGATCCAAACAGTAGTTTACATTTTTCAGTCAGGAATCCAGTTTTAAAAATGAGCCCAAGGTGAGACGATCCGTCTCTCTCTCTAACTGACAGTTCGTCATGGAAACATTCTGATTCTAGAACCTTGATGATTTTTTAAACTCCTAGAAGGAGCAGCGTTGGAGGCGGGGCAAGATAAAATGGCGCCGGACGGGCGGTTGCCCCAGTAACAGGCTACAGTAGCACTGGCAATAGGAAAATGGTGAAAGGTATTGATGTCTTCGCATCACAAGCAGCAGCAGCCTCTTCTTCTCCCTCATCTTCCTCTCCTCCCTCCCTGATAGTCTATTGGTTGGTCATTTAGGGCGCCGACGCTAGGCTTAACGAATCCGTACTTCATATCCCCATCCGTCACAGTTGAGCTCAGATGGGAGTGCCTCTCCCACTATTAGGATAGCGGCTAGCTGGGGCTATTTGTTTGGCTAACCTAGCCTGGTGGTTAGCGTAGCAGCTGGCTACTCAATAGGGTGTCAATCCATCACAGCTTGATAATGATAAGGCGCTAAAACCAACCTCAGGTATCGAGCTCTGCCGTTGAGCTACCATGTAGTTAGTAGCTAGCGGTTAAGGGTTGGTTAGCTTGCTAAATGCTAATGCTAATACTATGTTGAATGCAAAGTGACTGTGTCTGAGTGGAAGTCTTTGTGTTTGTGTTAGCTAAACGGTGTGTGTGTATGTGCTTTAGAAGGAGTGTGTGCTTCAGTGTGTTATCGAGTGGAGACGAGGCGAGCAGCAGTTTAACGTGGCGCTGGCCCTTTAAGAGGAGGGGATAAACCCATTAGCTCATGACCAGTGAATTACTGTCATTAGAGATGGAGGTGTGTGTAAACCCTCTGCTTCCCTCTCTCTCTCTCCCTCTCTCTCCCTTTAAACAGACACTCCCCCTCTCTCTCCCCCTTTAAACAGACTCTCTCTCTCTCTCTCTCTCTCTCTCTCTCTCTCTCTCTCTCTCTCTCTCTCTTTCCCTTTAAACATACACACACTCTCTATCTCTCTCTCCCTCTCCCTCTCCCTCTCTCTGTCTCTGTCTCTGTCTCTGTCTCTCTCTGTCTCTGTCTCTCTCCCCTCTCTTGTTCATGATATGCCTACAGTCACCCACTCCTCCTCTTCCCCCTATGCCAGCAGCACTCAGCACCAATAAAGAAGCTGATTTATTAAGATTGGGGCCTTTGCGGGAGAGAAACTGAGAGAGAGGAGAGAGGTACTGAAACAGAAAGAGACTGAGGGAGAGGAGAGAGGGACTGAAACAGAAAAGAGACTGAGGGAGAGGAGAGAGGGACTGAAACAGAAAGAGACTGAGGGAGAGGAGAGAGGGACTGAAACAGAAAGAGACTGAGGGAGAGGAGAGAGGGACTGAAAACGAAAGAGACTGAGGGAGAGGAGAGAGGGACTGAAACAGAAAGAGACTGAGGGAGAGGCGAGAGGGACTGAAACAGAAAGAGACTGAGGGAGAGGAGAGAGGAGAGAGGGACTGAACGAGAAAGAGACTGAGGGAGAGGAGAGAGGGACTGAAACAGAAAGAGACAGAGAGAGGAGAGAGGGACTGAAACAGAAAGAGACTGAGGGAGAGGAGAGAGGAACTGAAAACGAAAGAGACTGAGGGAGAGGAGAGAGGGACTGAAACAGAAAGAGACTGAGGGAGAGGAGAGAGGGACTGAAACAGAAAGAGACTGAGGGAGAGGAGAGAGGGACTGAAACAGAAAGAGACTGAGGGAGAGGAGAGAGGGACTGAAACAGAAAGAGACTGAGGGAGAGGAGAGAGGGACTGAAAACGAAAGAGACTGAGGGAGAGGAGAGAGGGACTGAAACAGAAAGAGACTGAGGGAGAGGCGAGAGGGACTGAAACAGAAAGAGACTGAGGGAGAGGAGAGAGGGACTGAAACAGAAAGAGACTGAGAGAGAGGAGATAGGAGAGAGGGACTGAAACAGAAAGAGACTGAGGGAGAGGAGAGAGGGACTGAAAACGAAAGAGACTGAGGGAGAGGAGAGAGGGACTGAAACAGAAAGAGACTGAGGGAGAGGAGAGAGGAGAGAGGGACTGAAACAGAAAGAGACTGAGAGAGAGGAGAGAGGAGAGAGGGACTGAAACAGAAAGAGACTGAGGGAGAGGAGAGAGGGACTGAAAACGAAAGAGACTGAGGGAGAGGAGGGAGGGACTGAAACAGAAAGAGACTGAGGGAGAGGAGAGAGGGACTGAACGAGAAAGAGACTGAGGGAGAGGAGAGCGGGACTGAAACAGAAAGAGACTGAGGGAGAGGAGAGAGGGACTGAAACAGAAAGAGACTGAGGGAGAGGAGAGAGGGACTGAAAGAGACAGAGACTGAGGGAGAGGAGAGAGGGACTGAAAGAGACAGAGACTGAGGGAGAAAGAGACTGAGGGAGAGGAGAGAGACTGAAAGAGAAAGAGACTGAGGGAGAGGAGAGCGGGACTGAAACAGAAAGAGACTGAGGGAGAGGAGAGAGGGACTGAAACAGAAAGAGACTGAGGGAGAGGAGAGCGGGACTGAAACAGAAAGAGACTGAGGGAGAGGAGAGAGGGACTGAAACAGAAAGAGACTGAGGGAGAGGAGAGAGGGACTGAAAGAGACAGAGACTGAGGGAGAAAGAGACTGAGGGAGAGGAGAGAGGAGAGAGAGACTGAAAGAGAAAGAGACTAAGGGAGAGGAGAGAGGGACTGAGGGAGAGGTTTATATTAAGGAAAGCAGGATAATAGGAGATAGAGTGGATGTAGACTGAAGAAGCAAAGAGCAAGAAAGAGAAGGGAACGAAATGGAGAGAGATTTTGTGAGAGAGAAGGAGAGGATGTGAAAGACCGAGGAGAACGAGGCAGGAAAGGGAGGATTGGGAGGGAAACAGAAAGGTGTGTAGACCACCTACCCGTTATTCATATTGCTGTGTGTTTTTAGATATGTTGTCCCACTTGACCCTTGAAATGAAACCGGTCTTTAAAGAGTTCTACGGGTCCAGACGGTCTATCAAACAGCACCGGGCTTATCGGACTGACTCACATGGAAAAGAAACATGTTTGTGTGTCGGGGAGGGGTTGATGTTGGCAGTGTTTATCTCCTCCCACGGCCCCCTGGGTAAAGCCGTGTGTATGCTTGTCTTTGATGGTGTGTGTGTGTGTTGCAGGAGGGGTAATATTAGCACTGTCATCTCACAGGTGGCTGGGTTAGAACCCTATCTCTCTGTGTGTGTGTGTGTGTGTGTGTGTGTGTGTGTGTGTGTGTGTGTGTGTTGCAGGAGGGGTAATAATACCACTGTTTATCCCCCACAGCGCCACTGTGTATATCCCTGGGTAGACGCTGGTGTGTGTGTTGGCTCACAGGTGGCTGGGTTAGACCCCTTTTTCTCCGTGTGTGTACGGTGTGTGTACGGTGTGTGTACAGTGTGTGTGTGTGTTTACGGTGTGTGTACGGTGTGTGTGTGTGTGTGTACGGTGTGTGTGTGTGTGTGTAAGCTAATCCTGTTAGCAGCTGTTTAGAGAGACTTCAGCCTGGCTCTTCAAAAGCTCGTTAGTCAAGCTTTAATTGTCGTCGGCTCCCTCGCTTTGCATATCACCATGACGCTAATTTATGCTCCGTCGGCGGCACGGTTACCGTGGCGGTGGTGCCTGGCTGGCAGGCTGTCGCCGTGGAAGCGGCTAGGTGGGGGTTAGAGAGAGATATGGTGTGTGTGTGTGTGTGTGTGTGTGTGTGTGTGTGTGTGTGTGTGTGTGTGTGTGTGTGTGTGTTTTGGGTTGGGCTGGGTTGAAGCAAGATAAATGTGTGTGGGTGGGTCTCTTAGGCTGTGATCTGAATAATGATTGGTTGAAATGAGATTGACAGGTGTGGAGATCTCTGGAGAGCTGGTGTCATCCAATTAAATGGGAGCGAGGTGTGTGTGCCTCTCTCTCTAGTGAAAGTGGTGTGTGTGTGTGTGTGTGTGTGGGGGGGGGGGTTTACATGCCTGAGTTGTGTGTTATTTTCTCATTTTTGTTCTTTCACATTTGACGCATGGTAGGTGGGTTCGACGACGTGTGTGTGGTTGTGTGTGTGTGTGTGTGTGAAACCCACATTGTGACTGCAGGCGGTACTGCTGCCACTGCTAGTGCTAATAGCCCTGTGAGTCACGGCACACACACACACACACACACACACACACACACACACACACACACACACACACACACACACACACACACACACACACTGCAAACAAACAGACACATACACGGTCACTCAAACACCCACAGGCACACACCAGCCCCCCTCCCTGCCCCTCTTCCTCTCTCTCTCTTTCTCTCTCTGTGGTGAGGTCTATTTCACCCATCAGTCTCTCCTCTCTTCCCTCTTCATCCCTCTCTTTTGTTATCTCCCCCTCCGAGCGCACCTCCTGCTGCCCTCATCCAGAGCACACACACACACACACACACACACACACACACACACACACACACACACCACCTTCACTAGAGAGAGAGGTGTAAAAAAAAAGGCAGACTGAGAGAAAGAGATCACCCCATCGCTCTGCTTCTCTCCCCTCCCCCCTACTCTCGTTATCTACAAGAGCTGGATATTACCTTCTCTTCCTCTCTCCCTCTCTCTCTCTCTCTCTCCCTCCCTCTCTCTCTTCCTCCCTCCCCTTCCCACTCCTTATTATCTCCTTCCCCTCTCCCTCTCTTTCTCTCTCCATCTCCGTTTGCCTCTCTCTGCCCCCCTTCCTCCTTGGTGCTCTCTCTCTTTCTCTCTCTCCCCACACGTGTCAGGGCTTGAGCTGAGCTGCTCTCAGATCCTGTTGAGAGCCTCAGAGGAGAACGAGGGAGGAGGGAGAGGAGGAGGAGGGGGCAGGCAGGGGAAGGCTGTGTTCCGTCATGTTCTCTGCTGCACTGGCTTCCTGCTAACACTGACACCAGACTAACTGTCTCTCTCCTCATTCCTCTCTTCTCCTTTCTTTACCCTTCCTCCTTTTCCCCCTCCTCTTTACTCTTCTTTTTCCTCCTGTTCTCTCTCTCTCTCCTCTCTTCCCTCCATCTCTTTAACCAGTCCTACTCCTCCTGTTCTCTCTCTCTCTCCTCTCTTCCCTCCATCTCTTTAACCAGTCCTACTCCTCCTGTTCTCTCTCTCCTCTCTTCCCTCCATCTCTTTAACCAGTCCTACTCCTCCTGTTCTCTCTCTCTCTCCTCTCTTCCCTCCATCTCGTTAACCAGTCCTACTCCTCCTGTTCTCTCTCTCTCCTCTCTTCCCTCCATCTCTTTAACCAGTCCTACTCCTCCTGTTCTCTCTCCTCTCTTCCCTCCATCTCTTTAACCAGTCCTACTCCTCCTGTTCTCTCTCTCTCTCCTCTCTTCCCTCCATCTCTTTAACCAGTCCTACTCCTCCTGTTCTCTCTCCTCTCTTCCCTCCATCTCTTTAACCAGTCCTACTCCTCCTGTTCTCTCTCTCTCTCCTCTCTTCCCTCCATCTATTTAACCAGTCCTACTCCTCCTGTTCTCTCTCCTCTCTTCCCTCCATCTCTTAAACCAGTCCTACTCCTCCTGTTCTCTCTCTCTCCTCTCTTCCCTCTATCTCTTTAACCAGTCCTACTCCTCCTGTTCTCTCTCTCTCCTCTCTTCCCTCCATCTATTTAACCAGTCCTACTCCTCCTGTTCTCTCTCTCTCCTCTCTTCCCTCCATCTCGTTAACCAGTCCTACTCCTCCTGTTCTCTCTCTCTCCTCTCTTCCCTCCATCTCGTTAACCAGTCCTACTCCTCCTGTTCTCTCTCTCTCTCCTCTCTTCCCTCCATCTCTTTAACCAGTCCTACTCCTCCTGTTCTCTCTCTCTCTTCCCTCCATCTATTTAACCAGTCCTACTCCTCCTGTTCTCTCTCTCTCTCCTCTCTTCCCTCCATCTCGTTAACCAGTCCTACTCCTCCTGTTCTCTCTCTCTCTCCTCTCTTCCCTCCATCTCTTTAACCAGTCCTACTCCTCCTGTTCTCTCTCCTCTCTTCCCTCCATCTCGTTAACCAGTCCTACTCCTCCTGTTCTCTCTCTCTCCTCTCTTCCCTCCATCTCTTTAACCAGTCCTACTCCTCCTGTTCTCTCTCTCTCTCCTCTCTTCCCTCCATCTCTTAAACCAGTCCTACTCCTCCTGTTCTCTCTCTCTCTCCTCTCTTCCCTCCATCTCTTTAACCAGTCCTACTCCTCCTGTTCTCTCTCTCTCTCCTCTCTTCCCTCCATCTCGTTAACCAGTCCTACTCCTCCTGTTCTCTCTCCTCTCTTCCCTCCATCTCGTTAACCAGTCCTACTCCTCCTGTTCTCTCTCTCTCTCCTCTCTTCCCTCCATCTCGTTAACCAGTCCTACTCCTCCTGTTCTCTCTCTCCTCTCTTCCCTCCATCTCTTTAACCAGTCCTACTCCTCCTGTTCTCTCTCTCTCTCTCCTCTCTTCCCTCCATCTCGTTAACCAGTCCTACTCCTCCTGTTCTCTCTCCTCTCTTCCCTCCATCTCGTTAACCAGTCCTACTCCTCCTGTTCTCTCTCTCTCTCCTCTCTTCCCTCCATCTCTTTAACCAGTCCTACTCCTCCTGTTCTCTCTCCTCTCTTCCCTCCATCTCTTAAACCAGTCCTACTCCTCCTGTTCTCTCTCTCCTCTCTTCCCTCCATCTCTTTAACCAGTCCTACTCCTCCTGTTCTCTCTCTCTCTCCTCTCTTCCCTCTCTCTCTTTAACCAGTCCTACTCCTCCTGTTCTCTCTCTCTCCTCTCTTCCCTCTCTCTCTTTAACCAGTCCTACTCCTCCTGTTCTCTCTCTCTCTCCTCTCTTCCCTCCATCTCTTTAACCAGTCCTACTCCTCCTGTTCTCTCTCCTCTCTTCCCTCCATCTATTTAACCAGTCCTACTCCTCCTGTTCTCTCTCCTCTCTTCCCTCCATCTATTTAACCAGTCCTACTCCTCCTGTTCTCTCTCTCTCTCCTCTCTTCCCTCCATCTCTTTAACCAGTCCTACTCCTCCTGTTCTCTCTCCTCTCTTCCCTCCATCTCGTTAACCAGTCCTACTCCTCCTGTTCTCTCTCTCCTCTCTTCCCTCCATCTCTTTAACCAGTCCTACTCCTCCTGTTCTCTCTCCTCTCTTCCCTCCATCTCGTTAACCAGTCCTACTCCTCCTGTTCTCTCTCTCTCTCCTCTCTTCCCTCCATCTCTTTAACCAGTCCTACTCCTCCTGTTCTCTCTCCTCTCTTCCCTCCATCTCTTAAACCAGTCCTACTCCTCCTGTTCTCTCTCTCCTCTCTTCCCTCCATCTCTTTAACCAGTCCTACTCCTCCTGTTCTCTCTCTCTCTCCTCTCTTCCCTCTCTCTCTTTAACCAGTCCTACTCCTCCTGTTCTCTCTCTCTCTCCTCTCTTCCCTCTCTCTCTTTAACCAGTCCTACTCCTCCTGTTCTCTCTCTCTCTCCTCTCTTCCCTCCATCTCGTTAACCAGTCCTACTCCTCCTGTTCTCTCTCTCCTCTCTTCCCTCCATCTCTTTAACCAGTCCTACTCCTCCTGTTCTCTCTCTCTCTCTCCCCTCTTCCCTCCATCTCGTTAACCAGTCCTACTCCTCCTGTTCTCTCTCCTCTCTTCCCTCCATCTCGTTAACCAGTCCTACTCCTCCTGTTCTCTCTCTCTCTCCTCTCTTCCCTCCATCTCTTTAACCAGTCCTACTCCTCCTGTTCTCTCTCCTCTCTTCCCTCCATCTCTTAAACCAGTCCTACTCCTCCTGTTCTCTCTCTCCTCTCTTCCCTCCATCTCTTTAACCAGTCCTACTCCTCCTGTTCTCTCTCTCTCTCCTCTCTTCCCTCTCTCTCTTTAACCAGTCCTACTCCTCCTGTTCTCTCTCTCTCTCCTCTCTTCCCTCTCTCTCTTTAACCAGTCCTACTCCTCCTGTTCTCTCTCTCTCTCCTCTCTTCCCTCCATCTCTTTAACCAGTCCTACTCCTCCTGTTCTCTCTCTCCTCTCTTCCCTCCATCTCGTTAACCAGTCCTACTCCTCCTGTTCTCTCTCTCTCTCCTCTCTTCCCTCCATCTCGTTAACCAGTCCTACTCCTCCTGTTCTCTCTCCTCTCTTCCCTCCATCTATTTAACCAGTCCTACTCCTCCTGTTCTCTCTCTCTCTCCTCTCTTCCCTCCATCTCGTTAACCAGTCCTACTCCTCCTGTTCTCTCTCTTCTCTCTTCCCTCCATCTCTTTAACCAGTCCTACTCCTCCTGTTCTCTCTCTCTCTCCTCTTCCCTCTATCTCTTTAACCAGTCCTACTCCTCCTGTTCTCTCTCTCTCTCCTCTCTTCCCTCCATCTCGTTAACCAGTCCTACTCCTCCTGTTCTCTCTCTCTCTCCTCTCTTCCCTCTATCTCTTTAACCAGTCCTACTCCTCCTGTTCTCTCTCTCTCCTCTCTTCCCTCTATCTCTTTAACCAGTCCTACTCCTCCTGTTCTCTCTCTCTCTCCTCTCTTCCCTCCATCTCGTTAACCAGTCCTACTCCTCCTGTTCTCTCTCTCTCCTCTCTTCCCTCCATCTCGTTAACCAGTCCTACTCCTCCTGTTCTCTCTCCTCTCTTCCCTCCATCTCGTTAACCAGTCCTACTCCTCCTGTTCTCTCTCTCTCCTCTCTTCCCTCCATCTCGTTAACCAGTCCTACTCCTCCTGTTCTCTCTCCTCTCTTCCCTCCATCTCGTTAACCAGTCCTACTCCTCCTGTTCTCTCTCTCCTCTCTTCCCTCCATCTCTTTAACCAGTCCTACTCCTCCTGTTCTCTCTCTCTCCTCTCTTCCCTCCATCTCTTAAACCAGTCCTACTCCTCCTGTTCTCTCTCTCTCCTCTCTTCCCTCCATCTCTTTAACCAGTCCTACTCCTCCTGTTCTCCCTCTCTCTCCTCTCATCCCTCCATCTCGTTAACCAGTCCTACTCCTCCTGTTCTCTCTCCTCTCTTCCCTCCATCTCGTTAACCAGTCCTACTCCTCCTGTTCTCTCTCTCCTCTCTTCCCTCCATCTCTTTAACCAGTCCTACTCCTCCTGTTCTCCCTCTCTCTCCTCTCATCCCTCCATCTCGTTAACCAGTCCTACTCCTCCTGTTCTCTCTCCTCTCTTCCCTCCATCTCTTTAACCAGTCCTACTCCTCCTGTTCTCTCTCTCTCTCCTCTCTTCCCTCCATCTATTTAACCAGTCCTACTCCTCCTGTTCTCTCTCTCTCTCCTCTCTCCCCTCCATCTATTTAACCAGTCCTACTCCTCCTGTTCTCTCTCTCCTCTCTTCCCTCCATCTCTTTAACCAGTCCTACTCCTCCTGTTCTCTCTCTCCTCTCTTCCCTCCATCTCGTTAACCAGTCCTACTCCTCTTGTTCTCTCTCCTCTCTTCCCTCCATCTCTTTAACCAGTCCTACTCCTCCTGTTCTCTCTCCTCTCTTCCTTCCATCTCTTTAACCAGTCCTACTCCTCCTGTTCTCTCTCTCTCCTCTCTTCCTTCCATCTCTTTAACCAGTCCTACTCCTCCTGTTCTCTCTCTCTCTCCTCTCTTCCCTCCATCTCTTTAACCAGTCCTACTCCTCCTGTTCTCTCTCTCTCTCCTCTCTTCCCTCTATCTCTTTAACCAGTCCTACTCCTCCTGTTCTCTCTCTCTCCTCTCTTCCCTCCATCTCGTTAACCAGTCCTACTCCTCCTGTTCTCTCTCTCTCTCCTCTCTTCCCTCCATCTCTTTAACCAGTCCTACTCCTCCTGTTCTCTCTCTCTCCTCTCTTCCCTCCATCTCTTAAACCAGTCCTACTCCTCCTGTTCTCTCTCCTCTCTTCCCTCCATCTCTTTAACCAGTCCTACTCCTCCTGTTCTCTCTCCTCTCTTCCCTCCATCTCGTTAACCAGTCCTACTCCTCCTGTTCTCTCTCTCTCTCCTCTCTTCCCTCTATCTCTTTAACCAGTCCTACTCCTCCTGTTCTCTCTCTCTCTCCTCTCTTCCCTCTATCTCTTTAACCAGTCCTACTCCTCCTGTTCTCTCTCCTCTCTTCCCTCTATCTCTTTAACCAGTCCTACTCCTCCTGTTCTCTCTCTCTCTCCTCTCTTCCCTCCATCTCGTTAACCAGTCCTACTCCTCCTGTTCTCTCTCTCTCCTCTCTTCCCTCCATCTCGTTAACCAGTCCTACTCCTCCTGTTCTCTCTCTCTCTCCTCTCTTCCCTCCATCTCTTTAACCAGTCCTACTCCTCCTGTTCTCTCTCTCTCCTCTCTTCCCTCCATCTCTTAAACCAGTCCTACTCCTCCTGTTCTCTCTCCTCTCTTCCCTCCATCTCTTTAACCAGTCCTACTCCTCCTGTTCTCTCTCTCTCCTCTCTTCCCTCCATCTCTTTAACCAGTCCTACTCCTCCTGTTCTCTCTCTCTCCTCTCTTCCCTCCATCTCTTAAACCAGTCCTACTCCTCCTGTTCTCTCTCCTCTCTTCCCTCCATCTCTTAAACCAGTCCTACTCCTCCTGTTCTCTCTCCTCTCTTCCCTCCATCTCTTTAACCAGTCCTACTCCTCCTGTTCTCTCTCTCTCCTCTCTTCCCTCCATCTCTTTAACCAGTCCTACTCCTCCTGTTCTCTCTCTCTCTCCTCTCTTCCCTCCATCTCTTAAACCAGTCCTACTCCTCCTGTTCTCTCTCTCCTCTCTTCCCTCCATCTCTTTAACCAGTCCTACTCCTCCTGTTCTCTCTCTCTCTCCTCTCTTCCCTCCATCTCGTTAACCAGTCCTACTCCTCTTGTTCTCTCTCCTCTCTTCCCTCCATCTCGTTAACCAGTCCTACTCCTCTTGTTCTCTCTCCTCTCTTCCCTCCATCTCGTTAACCAGTCCTACTCCTCTTGTTCTCTCTCCTCTCTTCCCTCCATCTCGTTAACCAGTCATACTCCCCTGTGCTTAGTATTAGTTCTACTCCACTAAACCTGATCAATACAAGATCAACACACACCAACAAATCCAACTGCATCAGCAGAGAGCAGTGGGAGGGAAAGTGATTCCCCCCCCCCCCTTCAACTCCCCCGTTAAATGTGTTTGGTTTGCTCCGGCGGTGCCAGAGAAAACACACTGAGACAAACCATCTTCACACACCTCGGGGGGGTGTTAATGGAGGGTCGATACTCAGCTCAACAACAGGCTGTTATTATATATTAGTAGTAGGAGGCTGTTATTATATATTAGTAGTGGGAGGCTGTTATTATATAGTAGTAGGGGGGCTGTTATTATATAGTAGTAGGAGGTTGTTATTATATAGTAGTAGGAGGCTGTTATTATATAGTAGTAGGGGGGCTGTTATTATATAGTAGTGGGAGGCTGTTATTATATATTATTATGGAGGCTGTTATTATATAGTAGTGGGGAGGCTGTTATTATATAGTAGTGGGAGGCTGTTATTATATAGTAGTGGGAGGCTGTTATTATATAGTAGTAGGGAGGCTGTTATTATATAGTAGTAGGAGGCTGTTATTATATAGTAGTAGGGAGGCTGTTATTATATAGTAGTAGGAGGCTGTTATTATATAGTAGTAGGAGGCTGTTATTATATAGTAGTGGGAGGCTGTTATTATATAGTAGTAGGGAGGCTGTTATTATATAGTAGTAGTAGGGGGCTGTTATTATATAGTAGTAGGAGGCTCTTATTATATAGTAGTGGGAGGCTGTTATTATATAGTAGTGGGAGGCTGTTATTATATAGTAGTGGGAGGCTGTTATTATATAGTAGTAGGAGGCTGTATTATATAGTAGTGGGAGGCTGTTATTATATAGTAGTGGGAGGCTGTTATTATATAGTAGTGGGAGGCTGTTATTATATAGTAGTAGGGAGGCTGTTATTATATAGTAGTAGGAGGCTGTTATTATATAGTAGTAGGGAGGCTGTTATTATATAGTAGTGGGAGGCTGTTATTATATAGTAGTGGGAGGCTGTTATTATATAGTAGTAGGGGGCTGTTATTATATAGTAGTGGGAGGCTGTTATTATATAGTAGTAGGAGGCTGTTATTATATAGTAGTGGGAGGCTGTTATTATATAGTAGTAGGGGGCTGTTATTATATAGTAGTGGGAGGCTGTTATTATATAGTAGTAGGAGGCTGTTATTATATAGTAGTCGGAGGCTGTTATTATATAGTAGTGGGAGGCTGTTATTATATAGTAGTGGGAGGCTGTTATTATATAGTAGTAGGAGGCTGTTATTATATAGTGGTAGGGAGGCTGTTATTATATAGTAGTGGGAGGCTGTTATTATATAGTAGTAGGGAGGCTGTTATTATATAGTAGTAGGAGGTTGTTATTATATAGTAGTAGGGGGCTGTTATTATATAGTAGTAGGAGGCTGTTATTATATAGTAGTAGGGAGGCTGTTATTATATAGTAGTAGGGGGCTGTTATTATATAGTAGTAGGGAGGCTGTTATGATATAGTAGTGGGAGGCTGTTATTATATAGTAGTAGGAGGTTGTTATTATAGTAGTGGGAGGCTGTTATTATATAGTAGTGGGAGGCTGTTATTATATAGTAGTGGGAGGCTGTTATTATATAGTAGT
The DNA here is from genome assembly GCF_045791955.1 of Oncorhynchus clarkii lewisi. NCBI lineage: Eukaryota > Metazoa > Chordata > Actinopteri > Salmoniformes > Salmonidae > Oncorhynchus > Oncorhynchus clarkii. The sequence continues at coordinate 75,406,491 of NC_092156.1, read as the reverse complement.
GGGAGGCTGTTATTATATAGTAGTAGGAGGCTGTTATTATATAGTGGTAGGGAGGCTGTTATTATATAGTAGTGGGAGGCTGTTATTATATAGTAGTGGGAGGCTGTTATTATATAGTAGTAGGAGGCTGTTATTATATAGTGGTAGGGAGGCTGTTATTATATAGTAGTGGGAGGTTGTTATTATATAGTAGTAGGGGGCTGTTATTATATAGTAGTAGTAGGCTGTTATTATATAGTAGTAGGAGGCTGTTATTATATAGTAGTAGGAGGCTGTTATTATATAGTAGTGGGAGGCTGTTATTATATAGTAGTAGGAGGCTGTTATTATATAGTAGTAGGGAGTCTGTTATTATATAGTAGTAGGAGGCTGTTATTATATAGTAGTGGGAGGCTGTTATTATATAGTAGTGGGAGGCTGTTATTATATAGTAGTGGGAGGCTGTTATTATATAGTAGTAGGAGGCTGTTATTATATAGTAGTGGAAGGCTGTTATTATATAGTAGTAGGGGGCTGTTATTATATAGTAGTAGGGGGCTGTTATTATATAGTAGTGGGAGGCTGTTATTATATAGTAGTGGGAGGCTGTTATTATATAGTAGTGGGAGGCTGTTATTATATAGTAGTGGGAGGCTGTTATTATATAGTAGTAGGAGGCTGTTATTATATAGTAGTAGGGGGCTGTTATTATATAGTAGTAGGGGGCTGTTATTATATAGTAGTAGGAGGCTGTTATTATATAGTAGTAGGAGGCTGTTATTATATAGTAGTAGGGGGCTGTTATTATATAGTAGTAGGGGGCTGTTATTATATAGTAGTAGGAGGCTGTTATTATATAGTAGTGGGAGGTTGTTATTATATAGTAGTAGGAGGCTGTTATTATATAGTAGTAGGAGGCTGTTATTATATAGTAGTAGGAGGCTGTTATTATATAGTAGTGGGAGGCTGTTATTATATAGTAGTAGGAGGCTGTTATTATATAGTAGTGGGAGGCTGTTATTATATAGTAGTAGGGAGGCTGTTATTATATAGTAGTAGGAGGCTGTTATTATATAGTAGTGGGAGGCTGTTATTATATAGTAGTAGGGGGCTGTTATTATATAGTAGTAGGAGGCTGTTATTATATAGTAGTAGGGAGTCTGTTATTATATAGTAGTGGGAGGCTGTTATTATATAGTAGTAGGAGGCTGTTATTATATAGTAGTAGGGAGCTGTTATTACAGATGACATGGTGGCTGTATTGTACTGTAACATTGTCCATTTTACACCCTTTATATTTAGTCATTTAGCCATTTAGCCATTTAGCCTTTTAGTAATTTAGCCATTTAGTCATTTAGCCATTTAGTCATTTAGCCATTTAGTCATTTAGCCATTTAGTCATTTAGCCATTTAGTCATTTAGCCATTTAGCCACTCTTAAAGTAGTGAGTGCATCCATTTTCATTGGTACAGTTCCCCCGTGGGAATCGAACCCACAACTCTGGTGTTGTAAGTGCTGCGCTCTACAAACTGAGCCACACAGGACTCATTATATTCTAGCTGAAATACACTGAGTGGACAAAACATTAGGAACACCTTCCTGGTATTGACTTTCACCCCGTTTTGCCCTCAGAACAGTCTCACTACATCGAGACATGCGGTAGTGTGTGTGTGTGTGTGTGTGTGTGTGTGTGCGTGCGTGCGGTAGTGTGCGTGTGTGTCTGCGTGTGGTAGTGTTTGTGTGTGGTAGTGTGTGTGTGTGTGTGTGTATGCGTGCGGTAGTGTGTGTGTGTGTCTGCATGCGGTAGTGTGTGTGTGAGTCTGCGTGCGGTAGTGTGTGTGTGTGTCTGCGTGTGGTAGTGTGTGTGTGAATCTGCGTGCGGTAGTGTGTGTGTGTGTCTGCGTGTGGTAGTGTGTGTGTGAGTCTGCGTGCGGTAGTGTGTGTGTGTGTGTGTGTGTGTGCGGTAGTGTGTGTGTGTGTGTGTCTGCGTGTGGTAGTGTGTGTGTGTGTGTGTGTGTGTCTGCGTGTGGTAGTGTGTGTGTGAGTCTGCGTGTGTGTGCGTGTGTGTGTGTGTGTCTGCGTGTGGTAGTGTGTGTGTGTGTGTGTGAGTCTGCGTGCGGTAGTGTGTGTGTGTGTCTGCGTGTGGTAGTGTGTGTGTGTGTGTGTCTGCGTGCGGTAGTGTGTGTGTGAGTCTGCGTGCGGTGTTTTTTTGTGTCTGGGGGGCAAATCATTCTTATTCTGTGTCTGGGCCAAACAGGAGGGTAGTGGAGAAGGAGGGTAGAGGAGAGGAGAGGAGATAAGGAGGCAAAGGGAAAGGAAAGGAGATGAAAGGAGAGAAGGAGGGGAAGGGAAAGGAGGGGAGGAGGGGAAAGGAAAGGAAAAGAGAGAAGGAGGGGAGAGGAGAGGAAAGGGGAGAGGAGAGAAGGAGAGGAGGGGAGAGGAGAGAAGGAGGAGAGGAGAGGAGAGGAGAGGAGAGGAGAGGAGAGAAACAGAGGAGAGGAGAGGAGAGGAGAGGAGAGGAGAGGAGAGGAGAGGAGAGGAGAGGAGAGGAGAGGAGAGGAGAGGAGAGGAGGAGGGGAGAGGAGAGGAGAGAAGGAGGGGAGAGGAAAGGAGATGAGGGGAGAGGAAAGGAGATAAGGAGATAAGGAGAGAAGGAGGGGAGAGGAGAGAAGGAGGGGAGAAGAGAGGAGAGGAGAGAAGAAGGGGAGAGGAGAGAGGAGAGGAGGGGAGAGGAGAGGAGAGGAGAGAAGGAGGGGAGAGGAGAGAAGGAGGGGAGAGGAGAGGAGAGAAGGAGGGGAGAGGAGAGGAGAGGAGAGAAGGAGGGGAGAGGAGAGGAGAGCCACAGCACAGTGAGATCCCTGAATACTAAATAGACTGGTGTCGCCCCAGCCAGCACCTGCCATGCTACACACACACACACACACACACACACACACATTCCTCTGCCACTCACACCTCATGCCAGCTCAAAGTTTGGCCGCCTCAGCCTGCTCCAGGTTGCCATGGACACCATGGCCCACAGCACCTAGCAGCCAGAATCAATGGGAAGCTTCAAGACCAGAGAGGCAGGGGGTAGAGAGAGAGAGGGTGTGTGTGTGTGTGTCTTGGTCGAGGATGGGAGGCACAGATGTGACCTCACCCCTGTCCCCAAAGTGCCCCCTCTCTCCCCATCTGCTCTGACACACACACTCTGAGTCCACTGACTAGATGGATTTCTGGTGCTGCTCCTGTTGAAGATAACGTGTGTGTGTTGTACTGTGTGTGTTGTACTGTGTGTGTTGTACTGTGTGTGTTGTACTGTGTGTGTTGTACTGTGTGTGTTGTACTGTGTGTGTTGTACTGTGTGTGTTGTACTCTTTTCCTATAATTCTATGAGGTATATAGCTGACAGCAGGAACACATGGCTCTGTCTTCAGTAAGAATAGACAGTAGTAATAGTGGTCTGATAATATGACTGGGGTGGTCTGATAATATGACTGGGGTGGCCTGATAATATGACTGGGGTGGCCTGATAATATGACTGGGGTGGTCTGATAATATGACTGGGGTGGTCTGATAATATGACTGGGGTGGTCTGATATTATGACCGGGGTGGTCTGATAAATGACTGGGGTGGTCTGATAATATGACTGGGGTGGTCTGATAAAATGACTGTGGTGGTCTGATAATATGACTGGGGTGGTCTGATAAAATGACTGGGGTGGTCTGATATTATGACCGGGGTGGTCTGATAATATGACTGGGGTGGTCTGATAATATGACTGGGGTGGTCTGATAATATGACTGGGGTGGTCTGATCTTATGACTGGGGTGATAGTGGTCTGATAATATGACTGGGGTGTTATTGGTCTGATAATATGACTGGGGTGGTCTGATATTATGACCGGGGTGGTCTGATAATATGACTGGGGTGGTCTGATAATATGACTGGGGTGGTCTGATAATATGACTGGGGTGGTCTGATAATATGACTGGGGTGGTCTGATATTATGACTGGGGTGGTCTGATCTTATGACTGGGGTGATAGTGGTCTGATAATATGACTGGGGTGTTATTGGTCTGATAATATGACTGGGGTGATAGTGGTCTGATAATATGACTGGGGTGGTCTGATAATATGACTGGGGTGGTCTGATAATATGACTGGGGTGGTCTGATAATATGACTGGGGTGGTCTGATAATATGACTGGGGTGATAGTGGTCTGATATTATGACTGGGTGATAGTGGTCTGATAATATGACTGGGGTGGTCTGATAATATGACTGGGGTGTTATTGGTCTGATAATATGACTTGGGTGATAGTGGTCTGATTATATGACTGGGGTGGTCTGATAATATGACTGGGGTGGTCTGATAATATGACTGGGGTGGTCTGATTATATGACTGGGGTGATAGTGGTCTGATAATATGACTGGGGTGATAGTGGTCTGATATTATGACTGGGGTGATAGTGGTCTGATTATATGACTGGGGTGGTCTGATTATATGACTGGGGTGATAGTGGTCTGATATTATGACTGGGGTGGTCTGATACTATGACTGGGGTGATAGTGGTCTGATAATATGACTGGGGTGATAGTGGTCTGATATTATGACAGGGGTGGTCTGATAATATGACTGGGGTGGTCTGATAATATGACTGGGGTGGTCTGATAATATGACTGGGGTGGTCTGATAATATGACTGGGGTGGTCTGATAATATGACTGGGGTGGTCTGATAATATGACTGGGGTGGTCTGATATTATGACTGGGGTGGTCTGATAATATGACTGGGGTGATAGTGGTCTGATAATATGACCGGGGTGGTCTGATAATATGACTGGGGTGATAGTGGTCTGATAATATGACTGGGGTGGTCTGATAATATGACTGGGGTGATAGTAGTCTGATAATATGACTGGGGTGATAGTGGTCTGATAATATGACCGGGGTGGTCTGATAATATGACTGGGGTGGTCTGATAATATGACTGGGGTGATAGTGGTCTGATATTATGACTGGGGTGATAGTGGTCTGATATTATGACTGGGGTGATAGTGGTCTGATATTATGACTGGGGTGGTCTGATAATATGACTGGGTGATAGTGGTCTGATATTATGACTGGGGTGGTCTGATATTATGACTGGGGTGATAGTGGTCTGATTATATGACTGGGGTGGTCTGATAATATGACTGGGGTGGTCTGATAATATGACTGGGTGATAGTGGTCTGATATTATGACTGGGGTGGTCTGATATTATGACTGGGGTGATAGTGGTCTGATATTGTGACTGGGGTGGTCTGAAAATATTTCTGAACTACACACAAGGACAGACAGGAAGTCAGGAGAGGCACATGTTCGGAATCACACACACACATTCCAGGAGAATTAGAAGGGGGAGGGAGAGACGCACACACACCAATGATATGGAGAGTGAAAGAAAGAGAGGCAGAGTAGAGACCGGCTAGAAGAAGAGGGAGAGACAGAGACGGCTGCAGAGCTTTGAGGATTATGGGTAGATTTGGACTTTTTTGTAGCGAGATTCTTTTTCTCTGAGCAATTTGCCTCGAACGTCTTGAACAGTGTTAATCCTCTCTTAAATAAACCTAATCCTGCTAGCATGTACCTGATACTGAGGGAACGGAGGGAGGTCGGGATAGAGAGAGGGATGGTTAGAGAGACCCAACATTAAGGAAAGCTTTATTACAGACTCAGTGAGCATAGCCTTGCTATTGAGAAAGGCCTCCGAAGGCAGGCATGGCTCTCAAGAGAAGACAGGCTATGTGCTCACTGTCCACAATATGAGGTGGAAACTGAGCTGCACTTCCTAACCTCCTGCCCAATGTATGACCATATTAGAGAGACATATTTCCCTCAGATTAAACACAGATCCACAAAGAATTTGAAAACAAACCCGATTTTGATAAACTCCCATATCTACTGGGTGAAATACCACAGTGTGACATCACAGCAGCAAGATCTGTGACCTGTTGCCACGAGAAAAGGGCAACCAGTGAAGAACAAACACCATTGTAAATACAACCCATATTTATACTTATTTATTTTCCCTTTTGTACTTTAACCATTTGCAAATCATTATAACACTGTACATAGACATAATATGACATTTGAAATGTCTGTATTCCTTTGGATATTTTGTGTGTTTATCATCTATTTCACTTGCTTTGGCAATGTGAGCGTATGTTTCCCATGCCAATAAAGGTGTTTGTGTGGAGAGGGAGGGAGAGAGGAGACGGGGGGGGGTTCAGAAAGTATTCAGACCCCTTGACTTTCTCCACATGTTGTTACGTTACAGTCTTATTCTAAAATGGATCAAATTGTTATTTTCCCTCATCAGTCTACACACAATACCCCCGTAATGACATCACAATACCCCAGAATGACATCACAATACCCCAGAATGACATCGCAATACCCCAGAATGACATCACAATATCCCCGTAATGACATCACAATACCCCCGTAATGACATCACAATACCCCCCGCAATGACATCACAATACCCCCGCAATGACATCACAATACCCCGTAATGACATCACAATACCCCCGCAATGACATCACAATACCCCCGTAATGACATCACAATACCCCCGCAATGACATCACAATACCCCCGTAATGACATCACAATACCCCCGTAATGACATCACAATACCCCAGAATGACATCACAATATCCCCGTAATGACATCACAATACCCCCGTAATGACATCACAATACCCCCGTAATGACATCACAATACCCCCGTAATGACATCACAAATCCCCATAATTACAAATTGAAAA
>NC_092156.1:75374717-75397217 GCF_045791955.1 Oncorhynchus clarkii lewisi | reverse complement strand
TAGTGAGTCTGTGTTTAGTGTGTGTGTCTGTGTTTAGTGTGTGTGTGTGTGTGTGTGTGTTTAGTGTGTGTGTGTGTGTTTAGTGTGTGTGTGTGTTTAGTGTGTGTGTAATAGCTAGCGTCTCCTATAACAGAGAGACAACATAGCAGAATGACTGCTGGCTACAGTCAACACCTAATGAGGCTGTCTGGGTGGATGGGGCTCTCTGAGAACTAATGGACCTGTCTCTCTCTCTCTCTCTCTCTCACTCACTCACTCACTCACTCACTCACTCACTCACTCACTCACTCACTCACTCACTCACTCACTCACTCACTCACTCACTCACTCACACACCACACACCACACCACACACACACCAGTAGGGTCTAAATCATTGTGCGTGAACAGAGCAGAGCCATAGAGCAGGTAGACCACAGAAAGCAGAGAAAGAGGCCTGTCCCCCTGTCGACTCCTCAATGGAGAAACCCAATACTTTGGCCTGTTGATTAATGACCAATGTGGAACGGACCATCCTAGTGGTGAGGGGAGAGGAATGTTTAAGGCTGCTTGGGTTTATACTTACCGATCCTATTCAATGCATGTCTGTGTGTTACTGTGTGTCTGTGTGTGTGTTACTGTGTGTGTGTGTGTGTGTATTTGAGTTGCTATGCGTTTGAGCGTGTGTGTGTGTGTGTGTGTGTCACTACTACTGCGTCAGAGTGTGTGTGTGTGTGTCACTACTACTGCGTCAGAGTGTGTGTGACATCTCCCCAACACATCCAGTTAGAACAGAACCTCTCCGGCCACCTCATCATTCTACTGTTCCTATTCTAGAATGTCCCTCTGTCATTGTGGCGTCATGGTGACTGCTGAGAGCTCTCCTCTGCCTGGACCCGGCCTGCGAACCCTATGGCACCCTATTCCCTATATATAGTGCACTACTTCTGACCAGAGCCCCTATGTAGGGAATAGGGTGCCATTTGACATGCTGCCCAGAAGTGTCAATTTGTTGAAGAAGACGGATTGTTGATGCTTTGTGAACGCAGGACTATATATATCACAGGGACTATAAGGCTGGTCGACCTCAACCTATAACACTGTACAGGACTATATATATCACAGGGACTATAAGGCTGGTCGACCTCAACCTATAACACTGTACAGGACTATATATATCACAGGGACTATAAGGCTGGTCGACCTCAACCTATAACACTGTACAGGACTATTTATAACACAGGGACTATAAGGCTGGTCGACCTCAACCTATAACACTGTACAGGACTATATATATCACAGGGACTATAAGGCTGGTCGACCTCAACCTATAACACTGTACAGGACTATATATATCACAGGGACTATAAGGCTGGTCGACCTCAACCTATAACACTGTACAGGACTATATATATCACAGGGACTATAAGGCTGGTCGACCTCAACCTATAACACTGTACAGGACTATTTATAACACAGGGACTATAAGGCTGGTCGACCTCAACCTATAACACTGTACAGGACTATATATATCACAGGGACTATAAGGCTGGTCGACCTCAACCTATAACACTGTACAGGACTATATATATCACAGTGACTATAGGGCTGGTCGACCTCAACCTATAACACTGTACAGGACTATATATAACACAGGGACTATAAGGCTTGTCGACCTCAACCTATAACACTGTACAGGACTATATATATCACAGGGACTATAAGGCTGGTCGACCTCAACCTATAACACTGTACAGGACTATATATAACACAGGGACTATAAGGCTGGTCGACCTCAACCTATAACACTGTACAGGACTATATATATCACAGTGGCTGTAGGGCTGGAAGCATCATCAGATATGATATAGCTACAATATGGTTTATTTACTGTGTATAGACTGGGTGTTGCAGTATAATGTATAGACTGGGTGTATAGACTGGGTGTTGTAGTATAATGTATAGACTGGGTGTTGTAGTATAATGTATAGACTGGGTGTTGTAGTATAATGTATAGACTGGGTGTTGTAGTATAATGTATAGACTGGGTGTTGTAGTATAATGTATAGACTGGGTGTATAGACTGTGTGTTGTAGTATAATGTATAGACTGGGTGTTGTAGTATAATGTATAGACTGGGTGTTGTAGTATAATGTATAGACTGGGTGTATAGACTGGGTGTTGTGGTATAATGTATAGACTGGGTGTTGTGGTATAATGTATAGACTGGGTGTATAGACTGGGTGTTGTAGTATAATGTATAGACTGGGTGTTGTGGTATAATGTATAGACTGGGTGTTGTGGTATAATGTATAGACTGGGTGTTGTGGTATAATGTATAGACTGGGTGTTGTGGTATAATGTATAGACTGGGTGTTGTGGTATAATGTATAGACTGGGTGTTGTAGTATAATGTATAGACTGGGTGTTGTAGTATAATGTATAGACTGGGTGTTGTAGTATAATGTATAGACTGGGTGTATAGACTGGGTGTTGTAGTATAATGTATAGACTGGGTGTATAGACTGGGTGTTGTAGTATAATGTATAGACTGGGTGTTGTAGTATAATGTATAGACTGGGTGTATAGACTGGGTGTTGTAGTATAATGTGTAGACTGGGTGTTGTAGTATAATGTACAGACTGGGTGTTGTAGTATAATGTATAGACTGGGTGTTGTAGTATAATGTATAGACTGGGTGTTGTAGTATAATGTATAGACTGGGTGTATAGACTGGGTGTTGTAGTATAATGTATAGACTGGGTGTTGTAGTATAATGTATAGACTGGGTGTTGTAGTATAATGTATAGACTGGGTGTATAGACTGGGTGTTGTAGTATAATGTATAGACTGGGTGTTGTAGTATAATGTATATACTGGGTGTTGTAGTATAATGTATAGACTGGGTGTTGTAGTATAATGTATAGACTGGGTGTTGTAGTATAATGTATAGACTGGGTGTTGTAGTATAATGTATAGACTGGGTGTATAGACTGGGTGTTGTAGTATAATGTATAGACTGGGTGTTGTGGTATAATGTATAGACTGGGTGTTGTAGTATAATGTATAGACTGGGTGTTGTAGTATAATGTATAGACTGGGTGTATAGACTGGGTGTTGTAGTATAATGTATAGACTGGGTGTATAGACTGGGTGTTGTAGTATACTGTATAGACTGGGTGTATAGACTGGGTGTATAGACTGGATGTTGTAGTATAATGTATAGACTGGGTGTATAGACTGGGTGTTGTAGTATAATGTATAGACTGGGTGTTGTTGTATAATGTATAGACTGGGTGTTGTTGTATAATGTATAGACTGGGTGTATAGACTGGGTGTTTTAGTATAATGTATAGACTGGGTGTTGTAGTATAATGTATAGACTGGGTGTTGTAGTATAATGTATAGACTGGGTGTATAGACTGGGTGTTGTAGTATAATGTATAGACTGGGTGTATAGACTGGGTGTTGTAGTATAATGTATAGACTGGGTGTATAGACTGGATGTTGTAGTATACTGTATAGACTGGGTGTATAGACTGGGTGTTGTAGTATAATGTATAGACTGGGTGTATAGACTGGGTGTTGTAGTATAATGTATAGACTGGGTGTATAGACTGGGTGTTGTAGTATAATGTATAGACTGGGTGTTGTAGTATAATGTATAAACTGGGTGTTGTAGTATAATGTATAGACTGGGTGTTGTAGTATAATGTATAGACTGGGTGTTGTAGTATAATGTACAGACTGGGTGTTGTAGTATAATGTATAGACTGGGTGTATAGACTGGGTGTTGTAGTATAATGTATAGACTAGGTGTATAGACTGGGTGTTGTAGTATAATGTATAGACTGGGTGTTGTAGTATAATGTATAGACTGTGTGTTGTAGTATAATGTATAGACTGGGTGTTGTAGTATAATGTATAGACTAGGTGTATAGACTGGGTGTTGTAGTATAATGTATAGACTGGGTGTTGTAGTATAATGTATAGACTGGGTGTTGTAGTATAATGTATAGACTGGGTGTTGTAGTATAATGTATAGACTGTGTGTTGTAGTATAATGTATAGACTGGGTGTTGTAGTGTAATGTATAGACTGGGTGTTGTAGTATAATGTATAGACTGGGTGTTGTAGTATAATGTATAGACTGGGTGTTGTAGTATAATGTATAGACTGGGTGTATAGACTGGGTGTTGTAGTATAATGTATAGACTGGGTGTTGTAGTATAATGTATAGACTGGGTGTATAGACTGGGTGTTGTAGTATAATGTATAGACTGGGTGTATAGACTGGGTGTTGTAGTATAATGTATAGACTGGGTGTTGTAGTATAATGTATAGACTGGGTGTTGTAGTATAATGTATATACTGGGTGTTGTAGTATAATGTATAGACTGGGTGTATAGACTGGGTGTTGTAGTATAATGTATAGACTGGGTGTTGTAGTATAATGTATAGACTGGGTGTTGTAGTATAATGTATAGACTGGGTGTTGTAGTATAATGTATAGACTGGGTGTATAGACTGGGTGTTGTAGTATAATGTATAGACTGGATGTATAGACTGGGTGTTGTGGTATAATGTATAGACTGGGTGTTGTAGTATAATGTATAGACTGGGTGTTGTAGTATAATGTATAGACTGGGTGTTGTAGTATAATGTATAGACTGGGTGTTGTAGTATAATGTATAGACTGGGTGTATAGACTGGGTGTTGTAGTATAATGTATAGACTGGGTGTTGTAGTATAATGTATAGACTGGGTGTTGTAGTATAATGTATAGACTGGGTGTATAGACTGGGTGTTGTAGTATAATGTATAGACTGTGTGTTGTAGTATAATGTATAGACTGGGTGTTGTAGTATAATGTACAGACTGGGTGTATAGACTGGGTGTTGTAGTATAATGTATAGACTGGGTGTATAGACTGGGTGTTGTAGTATAATGTATAGACTGGGTGTATAGACTGGGTGTTGTAGTATAATGTATAGACTGGGTGTTGTAGTATAATGTATAGACTGGGTGTTGTAGTATAATGTATAGACTGGGTGTTGTAGTATAATGTATAGACTGGGTGTAGATCAGGTTAATATGGATTATTGCTTCTTAACCCAATATCTCAGGTTATATCTCAGGTTAAAGGAGGATTTTTAAGCCTTGAGACAATTGAGACATGGATTGTGTACGTGTGCCATTCAGAGGGTGAATGGGTACGACAAAATATTTAAGTGCCTTTGAACAGGGGTATGGTAGTAGGTGTCAGGCACACAGGTTTGTGTCAAGAATTGCAATGCTGCTGGATTTTTAATGCTCAACAGTTTCCTGTTTGTATCAAGAAGGATCCATCACCCAAAAGACAGACAGCAAACTAAACACAACTGTGTGAAGAATTGGAGTCAACATGGGCCAGCCTCCCTGTGGAACGATTTCAACACCTTGTGGAGTCAACATGGGCCAGCCTCCCTGTGGAACGATTTCAACACCTTGTGGAGTCCATGTCCCTGATGAATTGAGACTGTTCTGAGGGCAAACCGGGGTGCAACTCAGTACGAGGAAGGTGCTCCTAATGTTTGGTATATACTGTAGTACTCTCATATCCTCTGTGATCTCCAGCAGACCTCCATAGTGGCTCATCAGTGGGGTTAGACCTCAGGGCGCCCCATCAGGGATCAACAGTGATTTAGCAAACAAATGATCCGTAATGGCCGCTTGGACTGTCTGTGGGCCGCGGTAATATGGTTACAGATCCACCGTAGAGAGAGGAAACCATAACCCATTTCCTCTCTCTCTGTCTGTCTGTCTGTCTGTCTGTCTGTCTGTCTGTCTGTCTGTCTGTCTCTCTCTCTCTCTCTCTGTCTCTCTCTCTCTCTCTCTGTCTCTGTCTCTCTCTCTCTCTGTCTCTCTCTCTCTCTCAATTCAATTCAATTCAAGGGCTTTATTGGCATGGGAAACATGTGTTAACATTGCCAAAGCAAGTGAGGTAGACAACATACAAAGTGAATATATAAAGTGAAAAACAACAAAAATTAACAGTAAACATTACACATACAGAGGTTTCAAAACAGTGAAGACATTACAAATGTCATATTATATATATATACAGTGTTTTAACAATGTACAAATGGTTAAAGGACACAAGATAAAATAAATAAACATAAATATGGGTTGTATTTACAATGGTGTGTGTTCTTCACTGGTTGCCCTTTTCTCGTGGCAACAGGTCACACATCTTGCTGCTGTGATGGCACACTGTGGAATTTCACCCAGTAGATATGGGAGTTTTTCAAAATTGGATTTGTTTTTGAATTCTTTGTGGATCTGTGTAATCTGAGGGAAATATGTCTCTCTAATATGGTCATACATTGGTCATGGTCATACTCTCTCTGTCTCTGTCTCTCTCTCTCTCTTCAGAGCAGAGCAGTATCTCATCAGTATTGAAAACATTAGTTTGACTGGTTAATAAACTAAGTGACTGTTGGATTTATTTCATCTACCTGCCACAGTTTCTGGTGGACCAGAAAGTACATTTCAGGCCCTGAGTTTTGTCAATTTATTTGTTAGTTGAACCTTTATTTAACTTGACAAGTCAGTTAAGAACAAATTCTTGTTTACAATGACGGTCTAGGAACAGTGGGTTAACTGCCTTGTTCAGGGGCAGAACGACAGATTTGTACCTTGTCAGCTCGGGGATTCGATCTTGCAACCTTTCGGTTACTAGTCCAACGCTCTAACCACTAGGCTGCCTGCCGCCGTGATGACACAGGCTGAACAGGGTGACCACCTCCTCAGCCGCCTCTCCTTGTTTCCTCCTTCTCTCCTTGTTTCCTCCTTCTCTCCTTGTTTCCTCCTTCTCTCCATGTTTCCTCCTCCTCCTCCTTGTTTCCTCCTTCTCTCCTTGTTTCCTCCTTCTCTCCTTGTTTCCTCCTTCTCTTCTTGTTTCCTCCTCCTCCTTGTTTCCTCCTCCTCCTCCTTGTTTCCTCCTTCTCTCCTTGTTTCCTCCTCCTCCTCCTTGTTTCCTCCTTCTCTCCTTGTTTCCTCCTTCTCTTCTTGTTTCCTCCTTCTCTCCTTGTTTCCTCCTCCTCCTCCTTGTTTCCTCCTTCTCTCCTTGTTTCCTCCTTCTCTTCTTGTTTCCTCCTTCTCTCCTTGTGTCCTCCTCCTCCTTGTTTCCTCCTCTCCCTGTTTCCTCCTCCTCCTCCTTGTTTCCTCCTCTCCCTGTTTCCTCCTCCTCCTCCTTGTTTCCTCCTTCTCAACTTGTTTCCTTCTCTCCTTGTTTCCTCCTTCTCTCCTTGTTTCCTCCTCTCCCTGTTTCCTCCTCCTCCTCCTTGTTTCCTCCTTATCTCCTTGTTTCCTCCTCCTCCTTGTTTCCCCCTTCTCTCCTTGTTTCCCCCTCCTCCTTGTTTCCTCCTTCTCTCTTTGTTTCCTCCTCTCCCTGTTTCCTCCTCCTCCTCCTTGTTTCCTCCGTCTCTCCTTGTTTCCTTCTCCTCCTTGTTTCCTCCTTCTCTCCTTGTTTCCTCCTTGTTTCCTCCTCCTCCTCTTCCTCCTTGTTTCCTTCTTCTCTCCTTGTTTCCTCCTTCTCTCCTTGTTTCCTCCTTCTCTCCTTGTTTCCTCCTCTCCCTGTTTCCTCCTCCTCCTCCTTGTTTCCTCCTCTCCCTGTTTCCTCCTCCCCCTCCTTGTTTCCTCCTCTCCCTGTTTCCTCCTCCTCCTCCTCCTTGTTTCCTCCTTCTCTCCTTGTTTCCTCCTCTCCCTGTTTCCTCCTCCTCCTCCTTGTTTCCTCCTTCTCTCCTTGTTTCCTCCTCCTCCTTGTTTCCTCCTCCTCCTTGTTTCCTCCTTCTCTCCTTGTTTCCTCCTCCTCCTTGTTTCCTCCTTCTCTCCTTGTTTCCTCCTCTTCTCTTTAGAAGTCTTCGTTCATTGTGTGTCCTGGTGAATGCTGTGATGTTCATGGTGTGTCCTGGTTAATGGGAATAATGTATTCTACTGTAATGTATAATGTCTGTACCTGGTATGTCTCATTATTACAGATCAGGGTCTAACAGGATGTCTTCTACTGTAATGTAAAATGTCTGTACCTGGTATGTCTCATTATTACAGATCAGGGTCTAACAGGATGTCTTCCACTGTAATGTATAATGTCTGTACCTGGTATGTCTCATTATTACAGATCAGGGTCTAACACAGTCTTCTACTGTAACGTAGGCGGGAGGGAACAGCTTTCTGTCTTGTGGTTGGTTGGTGGGTCTGAGGGAACAGCTTTCTGTCTTGTGGTTGGTTGGTGGGTCTGAGGGAACAGCTCTCTGTTTTGTGGTTGGTTGGTGGGTCTGAGGGAACAGCTTTCTGTCTTGTGGTTGGTTGGTGGGTCTGAGGGAACAGCTCTCTGTCTTGTCGTTGGTTGGTGGGTCTGAGGGAACAGCTCTCTGTCTTGTGGTTGGTTGGTGGGTCTGAGGGAACAGCTTTCTGTCTTGTGGTTGGTTGGTGGGTCTGAGGGAACAGCTCTCTCTCTCTGAAGTAGGACTGAGATTGTGGGTGTGTGCACGTACGTGCGCTACGTCTGTGTGTGTTAGTGATACATTCCTGGAGTGAAAAGGAGGTTGGAGGACTCTAGTTAAAGGCTCCTTCAAACCTCTCTCCTCTCCTCTTCTCTCCTCTCTCTCCTCCCCTACCCTCCCTGGGGCGGCAGGGTAGCTTAGTGGTTAGAGCGTTGGACTAGTAAGCGGAAGGTTGCAAGTTCAAATCCCTGAGCTGACAAGGTACAAATCTGTCGTTCTGCCCCTAGGCTGTCACTGTAAATAAGAATTTGTTCTTAACTGACTTGCCTAGTTAAATAAAGGTAAAATCCCCTTTCTCTCTCCTCTCTCATGTGTTCCTCCTGGTATGTCTGGTATTTCACAAAGCCTTTAGATCTTAGAGCCTTGCTGGGGGAGGGGTGTGAGTGTGTGTGACACTGGTTAACACACACACACACACACACTGCAGGACCTAAGTGTTACTCTCAGCCTCATATCCTCCTACTGAGGATTTGGTGAGTGTGTGGGGGAGGAGTTGTGTGGTTAACACACACATACACACACACACACACATGCTCAGAGGCTGCTCTCGTTGGTTGCAGAGCGTGGCAGGGATTTCATGGTTGACTGGGGAGAGAGAGGTTTCAGTGTGTGTCTCTCTGTGTCTGTGCCTGTCTGTCTTTTCTTGTATATTCTGTGTCCATAGTTTGACTGTCGTCTGTCTGTGTGTGTTGTCTCGCTGTGTGTGTGTGTGTCAGTGAGGGGACTACAAGATGTAATTAGACACAATGGTTAGAGCTGATGGAACAGATGCCTCTTTGTAAACGTTGCTCGTCTCACCAGGCTCTCTGACCCCACCACCCTGCTCCAAGTTACACTCTTCTTCTCCCTCCTTTCTGTCTCTCTCAATTCAATTTCAATTG
Source organism: Oncorhynchus clarkii lewisi (assembly GCF_045791955.1). Taxonomy (NCBI): domain Eukaryota; kingdom Metazoa; phylum Chordata; class Actinopteri; order Salmoniformes; family Salmonidae; genus Oncorhynchus; species Oncorhynchus clarkii. Next base: position 75,387,811 of record NC_092156.1, on the reverse strand, counting down.
AAGGGCTTTATTGGCATGGGAAACATATGTTGTGTATATACAGTGTTTATACATTACAGTGTTGATACATTACAGTGTTGATACATTACAGTGTTGATACATTACAGTGTTGATACATTACAGTGTTGATACATTACAGTGTTGATACATTACAGTGTTGATACATTACAGTGTTGATACATTACAGTGTTGTAATGATGTGCACAATAGTTAACGTACAAAGGGTTCTTCAGTGGTTGTCCTTTCTCTCTCCTCTCTCTGTCCTTTCTCTCTCCTCTCTCCTCTCTCTGTCCTTTCTCTCTCCTCTCTCTGTCCTTTCTCTCTCCTCTCTCCTCTCTCTGTCCTTTCTCTCTCCTCTCTCCTCTCTCTGTCCTTTCTCTCTCCTCTCTCTGTCCTTTCTCTCTCCTCTCTCCTCTCTCTGTCCTTTCTCTCTCCTCTCTCTGTCCTTTCTCTCTCCTCTCTCCTCTCTCTGTCCTTTCTCTCTCCTCTCTCCTCTCTCTGTCCTTTCTCTCTCCTCTCTCTGTCCTTTCTCTCTCCTCTCTCCTCTCTCTGTCCTTTCTCTCTCCTCTCTCCTCTCTCTGTCCTTCCTCTTTCCTCTCTCTGTCCTTTCTCTTTCCTCTCTCCCCTCTCTGTCCTTTCTCTTTCCTCTCTCCTCTCTCTGTCCTTTCTCTCTCCTCTCTCCTCTCTCTGTCCTTCCTCTTTCCTCTCTCTGTCCTTTCTCTCTCCTCTCTCCTTTCTCTCTCCTCTCTCTGTCCTCTCTCTCTCCTCTCTCTCCTCTCTGTCCTTTCTCTCTCCTCTCTCCTCTCTCTGTCCTTTCTCTTTCCTCTCTCCTCTCTCTGTCCTTTCTCTTTCCTCTCTCCTCTCTCTGTCCTTTCTCTCTCCTCTCTCCTCTCTCTGTCCTTTCTCTTTCCTCTCTCCTCTCTCTGTCCTTTCTCTTTCCTCTCTCTGTCCTTTCTCTTTCCTCTCTCCCCTCTCTGTCCTTTCTCCTTCCTCTCTCCTCTCTCTGTCCTTTCTCTTTCCTCTCTCCCCTCTCTGTCCTTTCTCTTTCCTCTCTCCTCTCTCTGTCCTTTCTCTTTCCTCTCTCCTCTCTCTGTCCTTTCTCTTTCCTCTCTCTGTCCTTTCTCTTTCCTCTCTCCCCTCTCTGTCCTTTCTCCTTCCTCTCTCTGTCCTTTCTCTTTCCTCTCTCCTCTCTCTGTCCTTCCTCTCTCCTCTCTCCTCTCTCTGTCCTTTCTCTTTCCTCTCTCCCCTCTCTGTCCTTTCTCTTTCCTCTCTCCTCTCTCTGTCCTTTCTCTTTCCTCTCTCCTCTCTCTGTCCTTTCTCTCTCCTCTCTCTGTCCTTTCTCTTTCCTCTCTCCCCTCTCTGTCCTTTCTCTTTCCTCTCTCCTCTCTCTGTCCTTTCTCTTTCCTCTCTCCTCTCTCTGTCCTTTCTCTTTCCTCTCTCCCCTCTCTGTCCTTTCTCTTTCCTCTCTCCTCTCTCTGTCCTTTCTCTTTCCTCTCTCCTCTCTCTGTCCTTTCTCTTTCCTCTCTCCTCTCTCTGTCCTTTCTCTTTCCTCTCTCCTCTCTCTGTCCTTTCTCTTTCCTCTCTCTGTCCTTTCTCTCTCCTCTCTCCTTTCTCTCTCCTCTCTCCTTTCTCTCTCCTCTCTCTGTCCTTTCTCTCTCCTCTCTCTCCTCTCTGTCCTTTCTCTCTCCTCTCTCCTCTCTCTGTCCTTTCTCTTTCCTCTCTCCTCTCTCTGTCCTTTCTCTCTCCTCTCTCCTCTCTCTGTCCTTCCTCTTTCCTCTCTCTGTCCTTTCTCTCTCCTCTCTCCTTTCTCTCTCCTCTCTCTGTCCTTTCTCTCTCCTCTCTCTCCTCTCTGTCCTTTCTCTCTCCTCTCTCCTCTCTCTGTCCTTTCTCTTTCCTCTCTCCTCTCTCTGTCCTTTCTCTTTCCTCTCTCCTCTCTCTGTCCTTTCTCTCTCCTCTCTCCTCTCTCTGTCCTTTCTCTTTCCTCTCTCCTCTCTCTGTCCTTTCTCTTTCCTCTCTCTGTCCTTTCTCTTTCCTCTCTCCCCTCTCTGTCCTTTCTCCTCCTCCTCTCCTCTTCCTCCTCCTCTCTCTGTCCTTTCTCTTTCCTCTCTCCCCTCTCTGTCCTTTCTCTTTCCTCTCTCCTCTCTCTGTCCTTTCTCTTTCCTCTCTCCTCTCTCTGTCCTTTCTCTTTCCTCTCTCTGTCCTTTCTCTTTCCTCTCTCCCCTCTCTGTCCTTTCTCCTTCCTCTCTCCTCTCTCTGTCCTTTCTCTTTCCTCTCTCCTCTCTCTGTCCTTCCTCTCTCCTCTCTCCTCTCTCCTCTCTCTGTCCTTTCTCTTTCCTCTCTCCCCTCTCTGTCCTTTCTCTTTCCTCTCTCCTCTCTCTGTCCTTTCTCTTTCCTCTCTCCTCTCTCTGTCCTTTCTCTTTCCTCTCTCCCTCTCTGTCCTTTCTCTTTCCTCTCTCCTCTCTCTGTCCTTTCTCTTTCCTCTCTCCTCTCTCTGTCCTTTCTCTTTCCTCTCTCCTCTCTCTGTCCTTTCTCTTTCCTCTCTCCTCTCTCTGTCCTTTCTCTTTCCTCTCTCCTCTCTCTGTCCTTTCTCTTTCCTCTCTCCTCTCTCTGTCCTTTCTCTTTCCTCTCTCCGCTCTCTGTCCTTTCTCTTTCCTCTCTCCTCTCTCTGTCCTTTCTCTTTCCTCTCTCTGTCCTTTCTCTCTTTCCTCTCTCGGTCCTTTGTCTTTCCTCTCTCCTCTCTCTGTCCTTTCTCTTTCCTCTCTCCTCTCTCTGTCCTTTCTCTTTCCTCTCTCCTCTCTCTGTCCTTTCTCTTTCCTCTCTCCTCTCTCTGTCCTTTCTCTCTCCTCTTTCCTCTCTCTGTCCTTTCTCTTTCCTCTCTCCTCTCTCTGTCCTTTCTCTCTCCTCTTTCCTCTCTCTGTCCTTTCTCTTTCCTCTCTCCCCTCTCTGTCCTTTCTCTTTCCTCTCTCCTCTCTCTGTCCTTTCTCTTTCCTCTCTCCTCTCTCTGTCCTTTCTCTTTCCTCTCTCCTCTCTCTGTCCTTTCTCTTTCCTCTCTCTCTCCTTTCTCTCTCCTCTCTCTGTCCTTTCTCTTTCCTCTCTCTGTCCTTTCTCTTTCCTCTCTCCTCTCTCTGTCCTTTCTCTTTCCTCTCTCTGTCCTTTCTCTTTCCTCTCTCTGTCCTTTCTCTTTCCTCTCTCTGTCCTTTCTCTTTCCTCTCTCTGTCCTTTCTCTTTCCTCTCTCCTCTCTCTGTCCTTTCTCTTTCCTCTCTCTGTCCTTTCTCTTTCCTCTCTCTGTCCTTTCTCTTTCCTCTCTCTGTCCTTTCTCTTTCCTCTCTCTGTCCTTTCTCTTTCCTCTCTCTGTCCTTTCTCTTTCCTCTCTCTGTCCTTTCTCTTTCCTCTCTCTGTCCTTTCTCTTTCCTCTCTCCTCTCTCTGTCCTTTCTCTTTCCTCTCTCCTCTCTCTGTCCTTTCTCTTTCCTCTCTCCTCTCTCTGTCCTTTCTCTTTCCTCTCTCCTCTCTCTGTCCTTTCTCTTTCCTCTCTCCTCTCTCTGTCCTTTCTCTTTCCTCTCTCTGTCCTTTCTCTTTCCTCTCTCTGTCCTTTCTCTTTCCTCTCTCCTCTCTCTGTCCTTTCTCTTTCCTCTCTCTGTCCTTTCTCTTTCCTCTCTCCTCTCTCCTCTCTCTGTCCTTTCTCTCTCCTCTCTCCTCTTTCTGTCCTTTCTCTGTCCTCTCTCCTCTCTCTGTCCTTTCTCTTTCCTCTCTCCTCTTTCTTGATGTTGACCCTCCCATCTCTTTCCTCTCTCCTCTTTCTGTCCTTTCTCTGTCCTCTCTCCTCTCTCTGTCCTTTCTCTTTCCTCTCTCCTCTCTCTGTCCTTTCTCTCTCCTCTCTCCTCTCTCTGTCCTTTCTCTTTCCTCTCTCCTCTCTCTGTCCTTTCTCTTTCCTCTCTCCTCTCTCTGTCCTTTCTCTCTCCTCTCTCCTCTCTCTGTCCTTTCTCTTTCCTCTCTCCTCTCTCTGTCCTTTCTCTTTCCTCTCTCCTCTCTCTGTCCTTTCTCTTTCCTCTCTCCTCTCTCTGTCCTTTCTCTTTCCTCTCTCCTCTCTCTGTCCTTTCTCTCTCCTCTGTCCTTTCTCTTTCCTCTCTCCTCTCTCTGTCCTTTCTCTCTCTTCTCTCCTCTCTCTCTCCTTTCTCTTTCCTCTCTCCTCTCTCTGTCCTTTCTCTTTCCTCTCTCCTCTCTCTGTCCTTTCTCTTTCCTCTCTCCTCTCTCTGTCCTTTCTCTCTCCTCTCTCCTCTCTCTGTCCTTTCTCTTTCCTCTCTCCTCTCTCTGTCCTTTCTCTTTCCTCTCTCCTCTCTCTGTCCTTTCTCTTTCCTCTCTCCTCTCTCTGTCCTTTCTCTCTCCTCTCTCCTCTCTCTGTCCTTTCTTTCTCCTCTCTCCTCTCTCTGTCCTTTCTCTTTCCTCTCTCCTCTCTCTGTCCTTTCTCTTTCCTCTCTCCTCTCTCTGTCCTTTCTCTTTCCTCTCTCCTCTCTCTGTCCTTTCTGTTTCCTCTCTCCTCTCGCTGTCCTTCCCTCTTTCCTCTCTCCTCTCTCTGTCCTTTCTCTCTCCTCTCTCCTCTCTCTGTCCTTTCTCTTTCCTCTCTCCTTTCTCTTTCCTATCTCTTGACCCTCCCATCTCTTTCATCTCTCCTCTTTCTTGATGTTGACCCTCCCATCTCTTTCCTCTCTCCCCTTTCTGGATGTTGACCCTCCCATCTCTTTCATCTCTCCTCTTTCTTGATGTTGACCCTCCCATCTCTTTCCTCTCTCCTCTTTCTTGATGTTGACCTCCCATCTCTTGTTCTCTCTCTCCCTGTTCTTGATGTTGACCCTCCCATCTCTTGTTCTCTCTCTCCCTGTTCTTGATGTTGACCCTCCCATCTCTTGTTCTCTCTCTCCCTGTTCTTGATGTTGACCCTCCCATCTCTTGTTCTCTCTCTCCCTGTTCTTGATGTTGACCCTCCCATCTCTTGTTCTCTCTCCGTTTTCTTGATGTTGACCCTCCCATCTCTTGTTCTCTCTCTCTCTGTTATTGATGTTGACCTCCCATCTCTTGTTCTCTCTCCGTTTTCTTGATGTTGACCCTCCCATCTCTTGTTCTCTCTCTCTCTGTTCTTGATGTTGACCCTCCCATCTCTTGTTCTCTCTCTCCCTGTTCTTGATGTTGACCCTCCCATCTCTTGTTCTCTCTCTCCCTGTTCTTGATGTTGACCCTCCCATCTCTTGTTCTCTCTCTCCCTGTTCTTGATGTTGACCCTCCCATCTCTTGTTCTCTCTCTCCCTGTTCTTGATGTTGACCCTCCCATCTCTTGTTCTCTCTCTGTTCTTGATGTTGACCCTCCCATCTCTTGTTCTCTCTCTCCCTGTTCTTGATGTTGACCCTCTCATCTCTTGTTCTCTCTCTCCCTGTTCTTGATGTTGACCCTCCCATCTCTTGTTCTCTCTCCGTTTTCTTGATGTTGACCCCCCCGTCTCTTGTTCTCTCTCCGTTTTCTTGATGATGACCTCCCATCTCTTGTTCTCTCTCCCTGTTCTTGATGTTGACCCCCCCATCTCTTGTTCTCTCTCTGTTTTCTTGATGTTGACCCCCCCATCTCTTGTTCTCTCTCCGTTTTTCTTGATGTTGACCTCCCATCTCTTGTTCTCTCTCCGTTTTTCTTGATGTTGACCCTCCCATCTCTTGTTCTCTCTCCGTTTTCTTGATGTTGACCTCCCATCTCTTTCCTCTCTCCTTGTTCTTGATGTTGACCGTCCCATCTCTTGTTCTCTCTCTCTCTCTCTCCCTGTTCTTGATGTTGACCCTCCCATCTCTTGTTCTCTCTCTCCCCTTTCTTGATGTTGACCCTCCCATCTCTTGTTCTCTCTCTCCCTGTTCTTGATGTTGACCTCCCATCTCTTGTTCTCTCTCCCTTTTCTTGATGTTGACCCTCCCATCTCTTGTTCTCTCTCTCCCTGTTCTTGATGTTGACCCTCCCATCTCTTGTTCTCTCTCTCCCTGTTCTTGATGTTGACCTCCCATCTCTTGTTCTCTCTCTCTCTGTTCTTGATGTTGACCCTCCCATCTCTTGTTCTCTCTCTCCCTGTTCTTGATGTTGACCCTCCCATCTCTTGTTCTCTCTCTCCCTGTTCTTGATGTTGACCCTCCCATCTCTTGTTCTCTCTCTCTCTGTTCTTGATGTTGACCCTCCCATCTCTTGTTCTCTCTCTCCCTGTTCTTGATGTTGACCCTCCCATCTCTTGTTCTCTCTCTCCCTGTTCTTGATGTTGACCCTTCCATCTCTTGTTCTCTCTCTCCCTGTTCTTGATGTTGACCCTCCCATCTCTTGTTCTCTCTCTCCCTGTTCTTGATGTTGACCCCCCCCGTCTCTTGTTCTCTCTCCGTCCTTGGTGTTGACCTCCCATCTCTTGTTCTCTCTCCTTGTTCTTGATGTTGACCCTCCCATCTCTTGTTCTCTCTCTGTTCTTGATGTTGACCCTCCCATCTCTTGTTCTCTCTCCGTTTTTCTTGATGTTGACCCTCCCATCTCTTGTTCTCTCTCCGTTTTCTTGATGTTGACCTCCCATCTCTTTCCTCTCTCCTTGTTCTTGATGTTGACCGTCCCATCTCTTGTTCTCTCTCTCTCTCTCTCTCTCTCCCTGTTCTTGATGTTGACCCTCCCATCTCTTGTTCTCTCTCTCCCCTTTCTTGATGTTGACCCTCCCATCTCTTGTTCTCTCTCTCCCTGTTCTTGATGTTGACCTCCCATCTCTTGTTCTCTCTCCCTTTTCTTGATGTTGACCCTCCCATCTCTTGTTCTCTCTCTCTCTGTTCTTGATGTTGACCCTCCCATCTCTTGTTCTCTCTCTCCCTGTTCTTGATGTTGACCCTCCCATCTCTTGTTCTCTCTCTCCCTGTTCTTGATGTTGACCCTTCCATCTCTTGTTCTCTCTCTCTCTGTTCTTGATGTTGACCCTCCCATCTCTTGTTCTCTCTCTCCCTGTTCTTGATGTTGACCCTCCCATCTCTTGTTCTCTCTCTCCCTGTTCTTGATGTTGACCCTTCCATCTCTTGTTCTCTCTCTCCCTGTTCTTGATGTTGACCCTCCCATCTCTTGTTCTCTCTCTCCCTGTTCTTGATGTTGACCCCCCCCGTCTCTTGTTCTCTCTCCGTCCTTGGTGTTGACCTCCCATCTCTTGTTCTCTCTCCTTGTTCTTGATGTTGACCCTCCCATCTCTTGTTCTCTCTCCGTTCTTGATGTTGACCCTCCCATCTCTTGTTCTCTCTCTCCCTGTTCTTGATGTTGACCCTCCCATCTCTTGTTCTCTCTCTGTTCTTGATGTTGACCCTCCCATCTCTTGTTCTCTCTCCCTTTTCTTGATGTTGACCCTCCCATCTCTTGTTCTCTCTCCCTTTTCTTGATGTTGACCTCCCATCTCTTGTTCTCTCTCTGTTTTCTCTCTGTTGTCTTTTGATCCTCTCATTCACCCCACTTCTGCTGTTCTCTCCCTCCCCCTCTCACTGTCTCACTTCTCTTTCATGCTTTCCTTTTCCAACCCTCTTTCTCTGTCTCTCTCTGTCTCCCTTTCACTCTCTGTCTCCCTTTCACTCTCTGTCTCCCTTTCACTCTCTGTCTCCCTTTCACTCTCTGTCTCCTTTTCAATCTCTGTCTCACTTTCACTCTCTGTCTCTCTTTCACTCTCTGTCTCACTTTCACTCTCTGTCTCACTTTCACTCTCTGTCTCACTTTCACTCTGTCTCACTTTCACTGTCTCCATCTCTCTCTCTCTCTCTTTCACTCTCTTTCACTCTCTCTGTCTCCCTTTCTCTCTCTCTTTCACTCTCTCTCTTTCACTCTCTCTCCATCTCTCTCTCTCTCTTTCACTCTCTTTCACTCTCTCTCTCCGTCTCTCTGTCTCCCTTTCACTCTGTCTCTCTTTCACGCTCTGTCTCTCTTTCACTCTCTGTCTCCCTTTCACTCTCTCTCTCTTTCACGCTCTCTCTCTTTAACTCTGTCTCTCTTTCACTCTCTCTCCGTCTCTCTGTCTCCCTTTCACTCTCTGTCTCTCTTTCACTCTCTGTCTCTCTGTCTCTCTCTGTCTCTCTTTCACTCTCTGTCTCTCTGTCTCTCTCTGTCTCTCTTTCACTCTCTGTCTCTGTCTCTCTCTGTCTCCCTTTCACTCTCTGTCTCTCTTTCACTCTCTCTCTCCAACACTCTCTGTCTCTGTCTCCCTCTTTCTCCCTTTCACTCTCTCTCCGTCTCCCTCTGTCTCTCTTTCACTCTCTGTCTCTCTTTCACGCTCTCTCTCTGTCTCTCTTTGTCTCCCTCTGTCTCTCTTTCACTCTCTGTCTCCCTCTGTCTCTCTTTCACTCTCTCTCCGTCTCCCTCTGTCTCTCTTTCACTCTCTGTCTCTCTTTCACGCTCTCTCTCTGTCTCTCTCTGTCTCCCTCTGTCTCTCTTTCACTCTCTCTCTCCGTCTCCTTCTGTCTCTCTTTCTCTCTCTGTCTCCCTCTGTCTCCCTTTCACTCTCTCTCTCTCTGTCTCTCTTTCACTCTCTCTCTCTGTCTCCCTGTGTCTCTCTTTCACTCTCTCTCCGTCTCCCTCTGTCTCTCTTTCACTCTCTGTCTCTCTTTCACTCTCTCTCTCTGTCTCTCTCTGTCTCCCTCTGTCTCTCTTTCACTCTCTCTCCTCTCCTTCTGTCTCTCTTTCACTCTCTGTCTCCCTCTGTCTCCCTTTCACTCTCTCTCTCTCTGTCTCCCTTTCACTCTCTCTCTCTGTCTCCCTCGTCTCTCTTTCACTCTCTCTCTCTCTGTCTCTCTTTCACTCTCTCTCTCCGTCTCCTTCTGTCTCTCTTTCACTCTGTCTCCCTCTGTCTCCCTTTCACTCTCTCTCTCTGTCTCCCTCGTCTCTCTTTCACCCCCTCTCTCTGTCTCTCTTTCTCTCTTCTCCCCTCCTCCCTTCTTTGTGTGGCGACTCGATCTCTATATCTCCTCCTGTCTCTTTATTCTCTCTCTCTTTATTCTCTCTCTCTTTATTCTCTCTCTCCGTTTTCTTGGCTGTAGGATCTTTTTTCCATCAGTGTGACCCTCCTTCCAGCAGTGAGACCCTCCTCCCTCCCTCCTCTCTCCTCTCCAGTGGCTGTCCTGCCCGGTCTCTCGTCCTATCAGAATGGGGAGAATTACGCTACGTCACCAGCTAATCTGGCAGTGGGGACTGCAGCAGACACGCTATCACTCTCTCTCACTCACTCACTCACACTCACTCACTCACTCACTCACTCACTCACTCACTCACTCACTCACTCACTCACTCACACTCACTCACTCACTCACTCACTCACTCACTCACTCACTCACTCACACACACACATGCTTGCTCACAGACACAAGCGCGCCTTGACGCATCACACACACACACACACACACACACACACACACACACACACACACACACACACACACAGCAGCAGCATCTCTGGCCCCCTGTCACCTGTCCTTTAACTGGTCTCTGTTGTAAAATAGTGCAGCTGGTTTATTTCATTCAGTCTGAAACGTTTATCTGCATTAAATAAATACTGAAAACAAACCTTCAATCTCATTTTGGAATTCTATTACGTTTTGGTCTACGCACCTGTTCTGAGCGCAGTGTTCACTCAAACTGATTCACCTGTTCTGGGCCTCAGTGTTCACACAAACTGATTCACCTGTTCTGGGCCTCAGTGTTCACACAAACTGATTCACCTGTTCTGGGCCTCAGTGTTCACACAAACTGATTCACCTGTTCTGGGCCTCAGTGTTCACACAAACTGATTCACCTGTTCTGGGCCTCAGTGTTCACACAAACTGATTCACCTGTTCTGAGGGCAGTGTTCACACAAACTGATTCACCTGTTCTGAGCACAGTGTTCACACAAACTGATTCACCTGTTCTGGGCCTCAGTGTTCACACAAACTGATTCACCTGTTCTGGGCCTCAGTGTTCACACAAACTGATTCACCTGTTCTGAGCGCAGTGTTCACACAAACTGATTCACCTGTTCTGGGCCTCAGTGTTCACACAAACTGATTCACCTGTTCTGAGCACAGTGTTCACACAAACTGAGTCACCTGTTCTGAGCGCAGTGTTCACACAAACTGATTCACCTGTTCTGAGCACAGTGTTCACACAAACTGAGTCACCTGTTCTGAGCGCAGTGTTCACACAAACTGATTCACCTGTTCTGAGCGCAGTGTTCACACAAACTGATTCACCTGTTCTGAGCGCAGTGTTCACACAAACTGATTCACCTGTTCTGAGCGCAGTGTTCACACAAACTGATTCAACTGTTCTGATCGCAGTGTTCACACAAACTGATTCACCTGTTCTGAGCACAGTGTTCACACAAACTGATTCATCTGTTCTGATGGCAGTGTTCACACAAACACATTCATCATTCTTCCTCCATATTGACAGCGCCCCTAAATCATGACATGTTGATCATTCCAAAGGGGTTGTGAATCATTAGGCCTTTGAATAGCCACTAAGCTGGGTTATGATGTCTTACTATGTATGAGGACTCTGTTATTTACACCAGTCTGTCTGTCTGTCCGGCCATCCTGTTGTCTGTCTATCTGCCATCCTCTCTCTGTCTGTTTCTCTGTCTGTCTGTCTTTCTGTCTTTCTGTCTGTCTATCTGCCATCCTCTCTCTGTCTGTTTCTCTGTCTGTCTGTCTCTCTGTCTGTTTCTCTGTCTGTCTGCCTGCCTGCCTGTCTTGCCCTCTTGTCTCCTCGTCTCTATGATGTTTGTCTTTCATGTCTTTGTGTCTGTCCTTCACTCTTCCTCCTCTGTCTATCCATCTCTTCCTCCATCCCTCCGTCCATCTCTCTCTCTCTCTGTGAGACCTTGACACAGTGTTATCTCCCTCGTGTGTGTGTGTCTCCCTCTCGGTAGACAGACAGACGGTGGTAATGGTCATCTTAAGGACCTCGTCCAACCACGTCACCAACTCTAAATCACTATGGAGACACGACCTTGAACACTTCAGACCCCCCCATCCCTATCTCTCTCTATCGCGCCCCCTCCGTCTATCCCAGTCTCTTTCGTTCTGATATCCGTACTTCTCTCTCTCTCGCTCAATTTCAATTGAAGGCCTTAAATTGGCATGGGAAACACATGTTTACATTGTGCTCATGTTTACATTCTCGTGGCAACAGGTCACAAATCTTGCTGCTGTGATGGCACACTGGTATTTCACCCAGTATACAGTTGAAGTCGGAAGTTTACATACACCTTAGCCAAATACATTTAAACTCAGTTTTTCACAATTCCTGACATTTAATCCTAGTGAAAATTCCCTGTCTTAGGTCAGTTAGGATCACCACTTTATTTTGAGAATGTGAAATGTCAGAATATTAGTATAGAGAATGATTTATTTCAGCTTTTATTTCCTTAATCACATTCCCAGTGGGTCAGAAGTTTACATGAACTCAATTAGTATTTGGTAACATTGCCTTCACATTGTTAAACGTTTCAGGTAGCCTTCCACAAGCTTCCTACAGTAAGTTGGGTGAATTTTGGCCCGTTCCTCCTGACAGAGCTGGTGTAACTGAGTCAGGTTTGTAGGCCTCCTTGCTCACACACGCTTTTTCAGTTCTGCCCACAAATCTTCTATGGGATTGAGGTCAGGGCTTTGTGATGGCCACACCAATACCTTGACTTTGTTGTCCTTAAGCCATTTTTCCACAACTTTGGAAGTATGCTTGGAGTCCATTTGGAAGACCCATTTGCGACCAAGCTTTAACTTCCTGACTGATGTCTTGAGATGTTGCTTCAATATATCCACATAATTTTCCTTCCTATTTTGTGAAGTGCACCAGTCCCTCCTGCAGCAAAGCACCCCCACAACATGATGCTGCCACCCCTGTGCTTCACAGTTGGGATGGTGTTCTTCGGCTTGCAAGCCTCCCCCTTTTTCCTCCAAACATAACGATGGTCATTATGGCCAAACAGTTCTATTTTTGTTTCATCAGAACAGAGGACATTTCTCCAAAAAGTACGATCTTTGTTCCCATGTGGGTTGCAAACTGTCTGGCTTTTTTTATGGCGGTTTTGGAGCAGTGGCTTCTTCCTTGCTGAGCGGCCTTTCAGGTTATGTCGATATAGGACTCGTTTTTACTGTGGATATAGATACTTTTGTACCTGTTTCCTCCAGCATCTCCACAAGGTCCTTTGCTGTTTTTCTGGGATTGATTTGCACTTTTCGCACCAAAGTACATTCATCTCTAGGAGACAGAACGCGCCTCCTTCCTGAGCGGTATGATGGCTGCGTGGTCCCATGGTGTTTATACTTTTGTACTATTGTTTGTACAGATGAACGTGGTACTTTCGGGCATTTGGAAATTGCTCCCAACGATGAACCAGACTTGTGGAGGTCTACAATTATTTTTCTGAGGTCTTGGCTGATTTCTTTTGATTTTCCCATGATGTCAAGCAAAGAGGCACAGAGTTTGAAGGTAGGCCTTGAAATACATCCACAGGTACACCTCCAATTGACTCAAATAATGTAAGTTAGCCTATCAGAAGCTTCTAAAGCCATGACATCATTTTCTGGAATTTTCCAAGCTGTTTAAAGGCACAGTCCATTTAGTGTATGTAAACTTCTGACCCACTGGAATTGTGATACAGTGAGTTATAGGTGAAATGATCTGTCTGTAAACAACTGTTGGAAAAAAACATATTTATGTCATGCACAAAGTAGATGTCCTAACCGACTTTCCAAAACTATAGTTTGTTAAAAAGAAATTTGTGGAGTGGTTGAAAAACTAGTTTTAATGACTCCAACCTAAGTGTATGTAAACTTCCGACTTCAACTCTAGTAAGATTAGTGGGGAGTACTGTGGGCTGTTTCACCTCTAGTAAGAGAAATGGGGAGTACTGTGGGCTGTTTCACCTCTAGTAAGAGTAGTGGGGAGTACTGTGGGCTGTTTCACCTCTAGTAAGAGACATGGGGAGTACTGTGGGCTGTTTCACCTCTAGTCAGATAAATGTAGAGAGGGTGTGGGCTGTTTCACCTCTAGTAAGAGACATGGGGAGTACTGTGGGCTGTTTCACCTCTAGT
>NC_092156.1:75357217-75369717 GCF_045791955.1 Oncorhynchus clarkii lewisi | reverse complement strand
GTTAGCCCTGCTATATAGTTAGTCTGTTATATGTTATATGTTGGGGGGTTGTTAGCCCTGCTATATAGTTAGTCTGTTATATGTTATATGTTGGAGGGTTGTTAGCCCTGCTATATAGTTAGTATGTTATATGTTGGAGGGTTGTTAGCCCTGCTATATAGTTAGTCTGTTATATGTTATATGTTGGAGGGTTGTTAGCCCTGCTATATAGTTAGTCTGTTATATGTTATATGTTGGAGGGTTGTTAGCCCTGCTATATAGTTAGTCTGTTATATGTTGGGGGGTTGTTAGCCCTGCTATATAGTTAGTCTGTTATATGTTGGAGGGTTGTTAGCCCTGCTATATAGTTAGTCTGTTATATGTTGGAGGGTTGTTAGCCCTGCTATATAGTTAGTATGTTATATGTTGGGGGGTTGTTAGCCCTGCTATATAGTTAGTATGTTATATGTTGGAGGGTTGTTAGCCCTGCTATATAGTTAGTCTGTTATATGTTATATGTTGGAGGGTTGTTAGCCCTGCTATATAGTTAGTCTGTTATATGTTGGGGGGTTGTTAGCCCTGCTATATAGTTAGTCTGTTATATGTTGGGGGGTTGTTAGCCCTGCTATATAGTTAGTCTGTTATATGTTGGAGGGTTGTTAGCCCTGCTATATAGTTAGTCTGTTATATGTTGGAGGGTTGTTAGTCCTGCTATATAGTTAGTCTGTTATATGTTATATGTTGGAGGGTTGTTAGCCCTGCTATATAGTTAGTCTGTTATATGTTGGGGGGTTGTTAGCCCTGCTATATAGTTAGTATGTTATATGTTATATGTTGGAGGGTTGTTAGCCCTGCTATATAGTTAGTCTGTTATATGTTATATGTTGGGGGGTTGTTAGCCCTGCTATATAGTTAGTATGTTATATGTTATATGTTGGGGGGTTGTTAGCCCTGCTATATAGTTAGTCTGTTATATGTTATATGTTGGGGGGTTGTTAGCCCTGCTATATAGTTAGTATGTTATATGTTATATGTTGGGGGGTTGTTAGCCCTGCTATATAGTTAGTCTGTTATATGTTATATGTTGGGGGGTTGTTAGCCCTGCTATATAGTTAGTCTGTTATATGTTATATGTTGGGGGGTTGTTAGCCCTGCTATATAGTTAGTCTGTTATATGTTATATGTTGGGGGGTTGTTAGCCCTGCTATATAGTTAGTCTGTTATATGTTGGAGGGTTGTTAGCCCTGCTATATAGTTAGTCTGTTATATGTTGGGGGGTTGTTAGCCCTGCTATATAGTTAGTATGTTATATGTTATATGTTGGAGGGTTGTTAGCCCTGCTATATAGTTAGTCTGTTATATGTTGGGGGGTTGTTAGCCCTGCTATATAGTTAGTCTGTTATATGTTATATGTTGGGGGGTTGTTAGCCCTGCTATATAGTTAGTATGTTATATGTTATATGTTGGGGGGTTGTTAGCCCTGCTATATAGTTAGTATGTTATATGTTATATGTTGGGGGGTTGTTAGCCCTGCTATATAGTTAGTATGTTAGATGTTATATGTTGGGGGGTTGTTAGCCCTGCTATATAGTTAGTCTGTTATATGTTATATGTTGGGGGGTTGTTAGCCCTGCTATATAGTTAGTATGTTATATGTTATATGTTGGGGGGTTGTTAGCCCTGCTATATAGTTAGTATGTTATATGTTGGAGGGTTGTTAGCCCTGCTATATAGTTAGTATGTTATATGTTGGAGGGTTGTTAGCCCTGCTATATAGTTAGTCTGTTATATGTTATATGTTGGAGGGTTGTTAGCCCTGCTATATAGTTAGTCTGTTATATGTTGGGGGGTTGTTAGCCCTGCTATATAGTTAGTCTGTTATATGTTATATGTTGGAGGGTTGTTAGCCCTGCTATATAGTTAGTCTGTTATATGTTATATGTTGGAGGGTTGTTAGCCCTGCTATATAGTTAGTCTGTTATATGTTGGGGGGTTGTTAGCCCTGCTATATAGTTAGTCTGTTATATGTTGGGGGGTTGTTAGCCCTGCTATATAGTTAGTCTGTTATATGTTATATGTTGGAGGGTTGTTAGCCCTGCTATATAGTTAGTCTGTTATATGTTGGAGGGTTGTTAGCCCTGCTATATAGTTAGTCTGTTATATGTTATATGTTGGAGGGTTGTTAGCCCTGCTATATAGTTAGTCTGTTATATGTTATATGTTGGAGGGTTGTTAGCCCTGCTATATAGTTAGTCTGTTATATGTTGGGGGGTTGTTAGCCCTGCTATATAGTTAGTCTGTTATATGTTATATGTTGGGGGGTTGTTAGCCCTGCTATATAGTTAGTATATTATATGTTATATGTTGGAGGGTTGTTAGCCCTGCTATATAGTTAGTCTGTTATATGTTGGGGGGTTGTTAGCCCTGCTATATAGTTAGTCTGTTATATGTTATATGTTGGAGGGTTGTTAGCCCTGCTATATAGTTAGTCTGTTATATGTTATATGTTGGGGGGTTGTTAGCCCTGCTATATAGTTAGTATGTTATATGTTATATGTTGGAGGGTTGTTAGCCCTGCTATATAGTTAGTCTGTTATATGTTGGGGGGTTGTTAGCCCTGCTATATAGTTAGTCTGTTATATGTTGGGGGGTTGTTAGCCCTGCTATATAGTTAGTCTGTTATATGTTGGAGGGTTGTTAGCCCTGCTATATAGTTAGTATGTTATATGTTGGGGGGTTGTTAGCCCTGCTATATAGTTAGTATGTTATATGTTGGAGGGTTGTTAGCCCTGCTATATAGTTAGTCTGTTATATGTTATATGTTGGAGGGTTGTTAGCCCTGCTATATAGTTAGTCTGTTATATGTTGGGGGGTTGTTAGCCCTGCTATATAGTTAGTCTGTTATATGTTGGGGGGTTGTTAGCCCTGCTATATAGTTAGTCTGTTATATGTTGGAGGGTTGTTAGCCCTGCTATATAGTTAGTCTGTTATATGTTGGAGGGTTGTTAGCCCTGCTATATAGTTAGTCTGTTATATGTTGGAGGGTTGTTAGCCCTGCTATATAGTTAGTATGTTATATGTTGGAGGGTTGTTAGCCCTGCTATATAGTTAGTCTGTTATATGTTGGAGGGTTGTTAGCCCTGCTATATAGTTAGTCTGTTATATTGTGGGGGGTTGTTAGCCCTGCTATATAGTTAGTATGTTATATGTTATATGTTGGAGGGTTGTTAACCCTGCTATATAGTTAGTATGTTATATGTTATATGTTGGGGGGTTGTTAGCCCTGCTATATAGTTAGTATGTTATATGTTGGGGGGTTGTTAGCCCTGCTATATAGTTAGTATGTTATATGTTATATGTTGGAGGGTTGTTAGCCCTGCTATATAGTTAGTATGTTATATGTTATATGTTGGAGGGTTGTTAGCCCTGCTATATAGTTAGTATGTTATATGTTATATGTTGGAGGGTTGTTAGCCCTGCTATATAGTTAGTCTGTTATATGTTGGAGGGTTGTTAGCCCTGCTATATAGTTAGTCTGTTATATGTTGGGGGGTTGTTAGCCCTGCTATATAGTTAGTATGTTATATGTTATATGTTGGAGGGTTGTTAGCCCTGCTATATAGTTAGTCTGTTATATGTTGGAGGGTTGTTAGCCCTGCTATATAGTTAGTATGTTATATGTTGGGGGGTTATTAGTCCTGCTATATAGTTAGTATGTTATATGTTGGGGGGTTGTTAGCCCTGCTGTATAGTTAGTATGTTATATGTTGGGGGGTTGTTAGCCCTGCTGTATAGTTAGTCTGTTATATGTTGGAGGGTTGTTAGCCCTGCTATATAGTTAGTCTGTTATATGTTATATGTTGGGGGGTTATTAGTCCTGCTATATAGTTAGTATGTTATATGTTGGGGGGTTGTTAGCCCTGCTGTATAGTTAGTATGTTATATGTTGGGGGGTTGTTAGCCCTGCTGTATAGTTAGTCTGTTATATGTTGGAGGGTTGTTAGCCCTGCTATATAGTTAGTCTGTTATATGTTGGAGGGTTGTTAGCCCTGCTATATAGTTAGTCTGTAATATGTTGGGGGGTTGTTAGCCCTGCTATATAGTTAGTCTGTAATATGTTGGAGGGTTGTTAGCCCTGCTATATACAGTGCCTTGCGAAAGTATTCGGCCCCCTTGAACTTTGCGACCTTTTGCCACATTTCAGGCTTCAAACATAAAGATATAAAACTGTATTTTTTTGTGAAGAATCAACAACAAGTGGGACACAATCATGAAGTGGAACGACATTTATTGGATATTTCAAACTTTTTTAACAAATCAAAAACTGAAAAATTGGCCGTGCAAAATTATTCAGCCCCCTTAAGTTAATACTTTGTAGCGCCACCTTTTGCTGCGATTACAGCTGTAAGTCGCTTGGGGTATGTCTCTATCAGTTTTGCACATCGAGAGACTGAATTTTTTTCCCATTCCTCCTTGCAAAACAGCTCGAGCTCAGTAAGGTTGGATGGAGAGCATTTGTGAACAGCAGTTTTCAGTTCTTTCCACATATTCTCGATTGGATTCAGGTCTGGACTTTGACTTGGCCATTCTAACACCTGGATATGTTTATTTTTGAACCATTCCATTGTAGATTTTGCTTTATGTTTTGGATCATTGTCTTGTTGGAAGACAAATCTCCGTCCCAGTCTCAGGTCTTTTGCAAACTCCATCAGGTTTTCTTCCAGAATGGTCCTGTATTTGGCTCCATCCATCTTCCCATCAATTTTAACCATCTTCCCTGTCCCTGCTGAAGAAAAGCAGGCCCAAACCATGATGCTGCCACCACCATGTTTGACAGTGGCGGGATGGTGTGTTCAGCTGTGTTGCTTTTACGCCAAACATAACGTTTTGCATTGTTGCCAAAAAGTTCAATTTTGGTTTCATCTGACCAGAGCACCTTCTTCCACATGTTTGGTGTGTCTCCCAGGTGGCTTGTGGCAAACTTTAAACGACACTTTTTATGGATATCTTTAAGAAATGGCTTTCTTCTTGCCACTCTTCCATAAAGGCCAGATTTGTGCAATATACGACTGATTGTTGTCCTATGGACAGAGTCTCCCACCTCAGCTGTAGATCTCTGCAGTTCATCCAGAGTGATCATGGGCCTCTTGGCTGCATCTCTGATCAGTCTTCTCCTTGTATGAGCTGAAAGTTTAGAGGGACGGCCAGGTCTTGGTAGATTTGCAGTGGTCTGATACTCCTTCCATTTCAATATTATCGCTTGCACAGTGCTCCTTGGGATGTTTAAAGCTTGGGAAATCTTTTTGTATCCAAATCCAGCTTTAAACTTCTTCACAACAGTATCTCGGACCTGCCTGGTGTGTTCCTTGTTCTTCATGATGCTCTCTGCGCTTTTAACGGACCTCTGAGACTATCACAGTGCAGGTGCATTTATACGGAGACTTGATTACACACAGGTGGATTGTATTTATCATCATTAGTCATTTAGGTCAGCATTGGATCATTCAGAGATCCTCACTGAACTTCTGGAGAGAGTTTGCTGCACTGAAAGTAAAGGGGCCGAATAATGTTGCACGCCTAATTTTGCAGTTTTTGATTTGTTAAATAAGTTTGAAATATCCAATAAATGTCGTTCCACTTCATGATTGTGTCCCACTTGTTGTTGATTCTTCACAAAAAAAATACAGTTTTATATCTTTATGTTTGAAGCCTGAAATGTGGCAAAAGGTCGCAAAGTTCAAGGGGGCCGAATACTTTCGCAAGGCACTGTAGTTAGTCTGTTATATGTTATATGTTGGAGGGTTGTTAGCCCTGCTATATAGTTAGTATGTTATATGTTGGAGGGTTGTTAGCCCTGCTATATAGTTAGTCTGTTATATGTTATATGTTGGGGGGTTGTTAGCCCTGCTATATAGTTAGCCTGCTATATGTTATATGTTGGAGGGTTGTTAGCCCTGCTATATAGTTAGTCTGTTATATGTTATATGTTGGAGGGTTGTTAGCCCTGCTATATAGTTAGTATGTTATATGTTGGAGGGTTGTTAGCCCTGCTATATAGTTAGTCTGTTATATGTTGGAGGGTTGTTAGCCCTGCTATATAGTTAGTCTGTTATATGTTATATGTTGGGGGGTTGTTAGCCCTGCTATATAGTTAGTATGTTATATGTTATATGTTGGGGGGTTGTTAGCCCTGCTATATAGTTAGTATGTTATATGTTGGGGGGTTGTTAGCCCTGCTATATAGTTAGTCTGTTATATGTTATATGTTGGAGGGTTGTTAGCCCTGCTATATAGTTAGTATGTTATATGTTATATGTTGGGGGGTTGTTAGCCCTGCTATATAGTTAGTCTGTTATATGTTATATGTTGGAGGGTTGTTAGCCCTGCTATATAGTTAGTATGTTATATGTTGGGGGGTTGTTAGCCCTGCTATATAGTTAGTCTGTTATATGTTATATGTTGGAGGGTTGTTAGCCCTGCTATATAGTTAGTATGTTATATGTTGGGGGGTTGTTAGCCCTGCTATATAGTTAGTCTGTTATATGTTATATGTTGGGGTGTTGTTAGCCCTGCTATATAGTTAGTATGTTATATGTTATATGTTGGGGGGTTGTTGGCCCTGCTATATAGTTAGTCTGTTATATGTTATATGTTGGAGGGTTGTTAGCCCTGCTATATAGTTAGTATGTTATATGTTGGGGGGTTGTTAGCCCTGCTATATAGTTAGTCTGTTATATGTTATATGTTGGGGGGTTGTTAGCCCTGCTATATAGTTAGTATGTTATATGTTGGGGGGTTGTTAGCCCTGTTATATAGTTAGTCTGTTATATGTTATATGTTGGGGGGTTGTTAGCCCTGCTATATAGTTAGTATGTTATATGTTGGGGGGTTGTTAGCCCTGCTATATAGTTAGTCTGTTATATGTTATATGTTGGGGGGTTGTTAGCCCTGCTATATAGTTAGTCTGTTATATGTTGGAGGGTTGTTAGCCCTGTTATATAGTTAGTCTGTTATATGTTATATGTTGGGGGGTTGTTAGCCCTGCTATATAGTTAGTATGTTATATGTTGGGGGGTTGTTAGCCCTGCTATATAGTTAGTCTGTTATATGTTATATGTTGGGGGGTTGTTAGCCCTGCTATATAGTTAGTCTGTTATATGTTATATGTTGGGGGGTTGTTAGCCCTGCTATATAGTTAGTCTGTTATATGTTGGGGGGTTGTTAGCCCTGCTATATAGTTAGTCTGTTATATGTTATATGTTGGAGGGTTGTTAACCCTGCTATATAGTTAGTCTGTTATATGTTGGGGGGTTGTTAGCCCTGCTATATAGTTAGTATGTTATATGTTGGAGGGTTGTTAGCCCTGCTATATAGTTAGTCTGTTATATGTTATATGTTGGGGGGTTGTTAGCCCTGCTATATAGTTAGTATGTTGTATGTTATATGTTGGAGGGTTGTTAGCCCTGCTATATAGTTAGTCTGTTATATGTTGGAGGGTTGTTAGCCCTGCTATATAGTTAGTCTGTTATATGTTACATGTTGGAGGGTTGTTAGCCCTGCTATATAGTTAGTATGCTATATGTTATATGTTGGGGGGTTGTTAGCCCTGCTATATAGTTAGTATGTTATATGTTGGAGGGTTGTTAGCCCTGCTATATAGTTAGTCTGTTATATGTTATATGTTGGGGGGTTGTTAGCCCTGCTATATAGTTAGTATGTTATATGTTCTATGTTAGAGGGTTGTTAGCCCTGCTATATAGTTAGTCTGTTATATGTTCTATGTTAGAGGGTTGTTAGCCCTGCTATATAGTTAGTCTGTTATATGTTACATGTTGGAGGGTTGTTAGCCCTGCTATATAGTTAGTATGCTATATGTTGGAGGGTTGTTAGCCCTGCTATATAGTTAGTATGTTATATGTTGGAGGGTTGTTAGCCCTGCTATATAGTTAGTATGTTATATGTTCTATGTTAGAGGGTTGTTAGCCCTGCTATATAGTTAGTCTGTTATATGTTACATGTTGGAGGGTTGTTAGCCCTGCTATATAGTTAGTATGCTATATGTTGGAGGGTTGTTAGCCCTGCTATATAGTTAGTATGCTATATGTTGGAGGGTTGTTAGCCCTGCTATATAGTTAGTATGCTATATGTTGGAGGGTTGTTAGCCCTGCTATATAGTTAGTATGTTATATGTTGGAGGGTTGTTAGCCCTGCTATATAGTTAGTATGTTATATGTTCTATGTTAGAGGGTTGTTAGCCCTGCTATATAGTTAGTCTGTTATATGTTACATGTTGGAGGGTTGTTAGCCCTGCTATATAGTTAGTATGCTATATGTTGGAGGGTTGTTAGCCCTGCTATATAGTTAGTATGTTATATGTTGGAGGGTTGTTAGCCCTGCTATATAGTTAGTCTGTTATATGTTATATGTTGGGGGGTTGTTAGCCCTGCTATATAGTTAGTCTGTTATATGTTATATGTTGGAGGGTTGTTAGCCCTGCTATATAGTTAGTATGTTATATGTTGGAGGGTTGTTAGCCCTGCTATATAGTTAGTCTGTTATATGTTATATGTTGGAGGGTTGTTAGCCCTGCTATATAGTTAGTATGTTATATGTTGGAGGGTTGTTAGCCCTGCTATATAGTTAGTATGTTATATGTTATATGTTGGAGGGTTGTTAGCCCTGCTATATAGTTAGTCTGTTATATGTTATATGTTGGAGGGTTGTTAGCCCTGCTATATAGTTAGTCTGTTATATGTTATATGTTGGAGGGTTGTTAGCCCTGCTATATAGTTAGTCTGTTATATGTTATATGTTGGAGGGTTGTTAGCCCTGCTATATAGTTAGTATGTTATATGTTGGGGGGTTGTTAGCCCTGCTATATAGTTAGTCTGTTATATGTTGGGGGGTTGTTAGCCCTGCTATATAGTTAGTCTGTTATATGTTATATGTTGGAGGGTTGTTAGCCCTGCTATATAGTTAGTCTGTTATATGTTATATGTTGGAGGGTTGTTAGCCCTGCTATATAGTTAGTATGTTATATGTTGGAGGGTTGTTAGCCCTGCTATATAGTTAGTCTGTTATATGTTATATGTTGGAGGGTTGTTAGCCCTGCTATATAGTTAGTATGTTATATGTTGGAGGGTTGTTAGCCCTGCTATATAGTTAGTATGTTATATGTTGGAGGGTTGTTAGCCCTGCTATATAGTTAGTCTGTTATATGTTATATGTTGGAGGGTTGTTAGCCCTGCTATATAGTTAGTATGTTATATGTTGGGGGGTTGTTAGCCCTGCTATATAGTTAGTATGCTATATGTTGGAGGGTTGTTAGCCCTGCTATATAGTTAGTATGTTATATGTTGGAGGGTTGTTAGCCCTGCTATATAGTTAGTCTGTTATATGTTATATGTTGGAGGGTTGTTAGCCCTGCTATATAGTTAGTATGTTATATGTTATATGTTGGAGGGTTGTTAGCCCTGCTATATAGTTAGTATGTTATATGTTATATGTTGGAGGGTTGTTAGCCCTGCTATATAGTTAGTCTGTTATATGTTATATGTTGGAGGGTTGTTAGCCCTGCTATATAGTTAGTATGTTATATGTTGGGGGGTTGTTAGCCCTGCTATATAGTTAGTCTGTTATATGTTATATGTTGGAGGGTTGTTAGCCTGCTGCTATATAGCCCTGCTATATAGTTAGTATGTTATATGTTATATGTTGGAGGGTTGTTAGCCCTGCTATATAGTTAGTCTGTTATATGTTGGGGGGTTGTTAGCCCTGCTGTATAGTTAGTCTGTTATATGTTATATGTTGGAGGGTTGTTAGCCCTGCTATATAGTTAGTATGTTATATGTTATATGTTGGAGGGTTGTTAGCCCTGCTATATAGTTAGTCTGTTATATGTTATATGTTGGAGGGTTGTTAGCCCTGCTATATAGTTAGTATGTTATATGTTGGGGGGTTGTTAGCCCTGCTATATAGTTAGTATGTTATATGTTGGGGGGTTATTAGTCCTGCTATATAGTTAGTCTGTTATATGTTATATGTTGGGGGGTTGTTAGCCCTGCTATATAGTTAGTCTGTTATATGTTATATGTTGGGGGGTTGTTAGCCCTGCTATATAGTTAGTATGTTATATGTTGGAGGGTTGTTAGCCCTGCTATATAGTTAGTCTGTTATATGTTGGAGGGTTGTTAGCCCTGCTATATAGTTAGTCTGTTATATGTTATATGTTGGAGGGTTGTTAGCCCTGCTATATAGTTAGTCTGTTATATGTTATATGTTGGAGGGTTGTTAGCCCTGCTATATAGTTAGTCTGTTATATGTTATATGTTGGAGGGTTGTTAGCCCTGCTATATAGTTAGTATGTTATATGTTGGAGGGTTGTTAGCCCTGCTATATAGTTAGTCTGTTATATGTTGGAGGGTTGTTAGCCCTGCTATATAGTTAGTATGTTATATGTTGGAGGGTTGTTAGCCCTGCTATATAGTTAGTATGTTATATGTTGGGGGGTTGTTAGCCCTGCTATATAGTTAGTATGTTATATGTTATATGTTAGAGGGTTGTTAGCCCTGCTATATAGTTAGTCTGTTATATGTTATATGTTGGGGGGTTGTTAGCCCTGCTATATAGTTAGTATGTTATATGTTATATGTTGGAGGGTTGTTAGCCCTGCTATATAGTTAGTATGTTATATGTTGGGGGGTTGTTAGCCCTGCTATATAGTTAGTATGTTATATGTTATATGTTAGAGGGTTGTTAGCCCTGCTATATAGTTAGTCTGTTATATGTTATATGTTGGGGGGTTGTTAGCCCTGCTATATAGTTAGTCTGTTATATGTTATATGTTGGAGGGTTGTTAGCCCTGCTATATAGTTAGTCTGTTATATGTTATATGTTGGAGGGTTGTTAGCCCTGCTATATAGTTAGTCTGTTATATGTTATATGTTGGAGGGTTGTTAGCCCTGCTATATAGTTAGTCTGTTATATGTTGGGGGGTTGTTAGCCCTGCTATATAGTTAGTATGTTAAATGTTGGAGGGTTGTTAGCCCTGCTATATAGTTAGTCTGTTATATGTTATATGTTGGAGGGTTGTTAGCCCTGCTATATAGTTAGTATGTTATATGTTGGAGGGTTGTTAGCCCTGCTATATAGTTAGTATGTTATATGTTGGGGGGTTATTAGCCCTGCTATATAGTTAGTCTGTTATATGTTGGAGGGTTGTTAGCCCTGCTATATAGTTAGTCTGTTATATGTTATATGTTGGGGGGTTGTTAGCCCTGCTATATAGTTAGTATGTTATATGTTATATGTTGGAGGGTTGTTAGCCCTGCTATATAGTTAGTATGTTGTATGTTATATGTTGGAGGGTTGTTAGCCCTGCTATATAGTTAGTCTGTTATATGTTGGAGGGTTGTTAGCCCTGCTATATAGTTAGTATGTTATATGTTATATGTTGGAGGGTTGTTAGCCCTGCTATATAGTTAGTCTGTTATATGTTATATGTTGGAGGGTTGTTAGCCCTGCTATATAGTTAGTCTGTTATATGTTATATGTTGGAGGGTTGTTAGCCCTGCTATATAGTTAGTATGTTATATGTTGGAGGGTTGTTAGCCCTGCTATATAGTTAGTATGTTATATGTTGGGGGGTTGTTAGCCCTGCTATATAGTTAGTCTGTTATATGTTATATGTTGGAGGGTTGTTAGCCCTGCTATATAGTTAGTATGTTATATGTTGGGGGGTTGTTAGCCCTGCTATATAGTTAGTCTGTTATATGTTATATGTTGGGGGGTTGTTAGCCCTGCTATATAGTTAGTATGTTATATGTTGGGGGGTTGTTAGCCCTGCTATATAGTTAGTCTGTTATATGTTATATGTTGGAGGGTTGTTAGCCCTGCTATATAGTTAGTCTGTTATATGTTATATGTTGGAGGGTTGTTAGCCCTGCTATATAGTTAGTCTGTTATATGTTGGGGGGTTGTTAGCCCTGCTATATAGTTAGTATGTTATATGTTATATGTTGGAGGGTTGTTAGCCCTGCTATATAGTTAGTATGTTATATGTTGGAGGGTTGTTAGCCCTGCTATATAGTTAGTATGTTATATGTTGGGGGGTTGTTAGCCCTGCTATATAGTTAGTCTGTTATATGTTATATGTTGGAGGGTTGTTAGCCCTGCTATATAGTTAGTCTGTTATATGTTGGGGGGTTGTTAGCCCTGCTGTATAGTTAGTCTGTTATATGTTGGGGGGTTGTTAGCCCTGCTGTATAGTTAGTCTGTTACATGTTGGGGGGTTGTTAGCCCTGCTATATAGTTAGTATGTTATATGTTGGGGGGTTGTTAGCCCTGCTATATAGTTAGTCTGTTATATGTTATATGTTGGGGGGTTGTTAGCCCTGCTATATAGTTAGTATGTTATATGTTGGAGGGTTGTTAGCCCTGCTATATAGTTAGTCTGTTATATGTTATATGTTGGAGGGTTGTTAGCCCTGCTATATAGTTAGCCTGCTATATGTTATATGTTG
>NC_092156.1:75339717-75354717 GCF_045791955.1 Oncorhynchus clarkii lewisi | reverse complement strand
CGGCACGTGGCACACCTCACTACCACTGCGAGATGTACTGACTGCAAATGAGTGTTCAACCTCACACACACATTAGCGTTTAGGTTAAGCACAGATGTCAGCAATTCTCCCTCTTA
The DNA here is from genome assembly GCF_045791955.1 of Oncorhynchus clarkii lewisi. Taxonomy (NCBI): domain Eukaryota; kingdom Metazoa; phylum Chordata; class Actinopteri; order Salmoniformes; family Salmonidae; genus Oncorhynchus; species Oncorhynchus clarkii. The sequence goes on along the minus strand of NC_092156.1, from coordinate 75,354,601 downwards.
GCTGTTAACGTGGAGATGTGCAGGCAGCATTGATTTCCTTCTCAGCTACAAACACACAGCAATGTAGTGTCCCAAATGGAACCCTATTTCCTATATAGTGCACTACTTTAGACCAGAGCCCTATTCCCTATATAGTGCACTACTATAGACCAGAGCCATATTCCCTATATAGTGGAGACTGTCCAGATCTCTGTGTGTCCTGACTGTAGGGGAGGTACTAGTGGAGACTGTCCAGATCTCTGTGTGTCCTGACTGTGTGTTCATGTCCTAGTGGAGACTGTCCAGATCTCTGTGTGTCCTGACTGTGTGTTCATGTCCTAGTGGAGACTGTCCAGATCTCTGTGTGTCCTGACTGTGTGTTCATGTCCTAGTGGAGTCTATCCAGATCTCTGTGTGTCCTGACTGTAGGGGAGGTCCTAGTGGAGACTGTACAAATCTCTGTGTGTCCTGACTGTGTGTTCATGTCCTAGTGGAGACTGTCCAGATCTCTGTGTGTCCTGACTGTGTGTTCATGTCCTAGTGGAGTCTGTCCAGATCTCTGTGTGTCCTGACTGTAGGGGAGGTCCTAGTGGAGACTGTACAAATCTGTCGTTCTGCCCCTGAACAGGCAGTTAACCCAGTGTTCCCCTGAACAGGCAGTTAACCCACTGTTCCCCTGAACAAGGCAGTTAACCCACTGTTCCCCTGAACAAGGCAGTTAACCCAGTGTTCCCCTGAACAAGGCAGTTAACCCACTGTTCCCCTGAACAAGGCAGTTAACCCAGTGTTCCCCTGAACAAGGCAGTTAACCCAGTGTTCCCCTGAACAAGGCAGTTAACCCACTGTTCCCAGGCCGTCATTGAAAATAAGAATTTGTTCTTAACTGACTTGCCTAGTTAAATAAAGGTAAAAATAAAATAAAAAATTTGAGTATGTATGTAGTATACTATTACATATATAGGAGACTATTACATATAATGCTGTAGTAAACTATTACATATATAGGAGACTATTACATATAATGATATAGCCTACTGAAGCAAACTATAATGTATAGAATATGTCAACGCTCTCTCTCTCTCTCTCTCTCTCTCTCTCCCTCCCTCGCCCTCTTGATTGTAGATCACTTGGAAGCTCCCATGCTCTCATCCCCCCTCCCTCTTTCCCTCGCTCTCTCTACCTCCCTCCTTCTCACCCTCTCTTCTTCTCTACCCTTCCTACCTCGACTGAAAGCCCTTCAGTAAATATCTGGTTCTTCGTTGTGTCTGTCATACCCTTTGTGTGTGGTGCGTGTGTCTGTCTAACAGGAAGTCTCATGTAATTAGGGAAATCACAGACTAATTACTTCTCTTTCATGTTGTATAATTCCCCCACAATGCATTTCAACGACGCACGCTACTGTCAACAATCAACACTGTCAAGTTGTCTTTTTACCTGCGCTCTCACTCTTCTTCCCTCCTCCTTCCCTGCCTACCTCTCCCTCCCTCGCTCTCTCTCTTCTTCCCTTCTCCTTCCCTGCCTACCTCTCCCTCCCTCTCTCTCTTCTTCCCTCCTCCTTCCCTGCCTACCTCTCCCTCCCTCGCTCTCTCTCTTCTTCCCTCCTCCTTCTCTGCCTACCTCTCCCTCCCTCGCTCTCTCTCTTCTTCCCTCCTCCTTCCCTGCCTACCTCTCCCTCCCTCGCTCTCTCTCTTCTTCCCTCCTCCTTCTCTGCCTACCTCTCCCTCCCTCGCTCTCTCCCTTCTTCCCTTCTCCTTCCCTGCCTACCTCTCCCTCCCTCGCTCTCTCTCTTCTTCCCTCCTCCTTCTCTGCCTACCTCTCCCTCCCTCGCTCTCTCCCTTCTTCCCTTCTACTTCCCTGCCTACCTCTCCCTCCCTCTCTCTTCTTCCCTCCTCCTTCCCTGCCTACCTCTCCCTCCCTCGCTCTCTCTCTTCTTCCCTCCTCCTTCCCTGCCTACCTCTCCCTCCCTCTCTCTCTTCTTCCCTCCTCCTTCCCTGCCTACCTCTCCCTCCCTCGCTCTCTCTCTTCTTCCCTCCTCCTTCCCTGCCTACCTCTCCCTCCCTCGCTCTCTCTCTTCTTCCCTCCTCCTTCCCTGCCTACCTCTCCCTCCCTCGCTCTCTCTCTTCTTCCCTCCTCCTTCCCTGCCTACCTCTCCCTCCCTCGCTCTCTCTCTTCTTCCCTCCTCCTTCCCTGCCTACCTCTCCCTCCCTCGCTCTCTCTCTTCTTCCCTCCTCCTTCCCTGCCCACCTCTCCCTCCCTCCCTCTCTCTCTTCTTCCCTCCTCCTTCTCTGCCTACCTCTCCCTCCCTCGCTCTCTCTCTTCTTCCCTCCTCCTTCCCTGCCTACCTCTCCCTCCCTCGCTCTCTCTCTTCTTCCCTCCTCCTTCCCTGCCTACCTCTCCCTCCCTCCCTCCCTCTCTCTCTTCTTCCCTCCTCCTTCCCTGCCTACCTCTCCCTCCCTCTCTCCTAGATAATGCCTGTTATTGTTGAAACATCCCTCTCTACCCCCCCCCCCAGGTTACCGATAGTAACCCAGGTCTCTCTCTCTCGCTCACCCTCCCTCCCTCCCTCCCTCCCTCTACTCCTCTCCTGTAAAGAGAAAAGAGGAAGAGGGGGTGGGGATGGTTCTTCTGGTCACAGCAGAGATAATTGCCTCTTTACTGTCTGTCTGTGTGTGAGGAGTGTGTTAAGGATAAACCCAGCCTGGTCCAGACAGTGTTAGCCTAGCGCTACCTGGAGGGAGCTGTACCTTAAACACACAGTGCAGGTTAGCTTTACACTCACTAACAGTATTAGCCTAGCGCTACCTGGATGTAGCTGTACCTTAAACACACAGTGCAGGTTAGCTTTACACTCACTAACAGTATTAGCCTAGCGCTACCTGGATGTAGCTGTACCTTAAACACACAGTGCAGGTTAGCTTTACACTCACTAACAGTATTAGCCTAGCGCTACTTAGATCTCTGTGTGTCCTGACTGTAGGGGAGGTCCTGGTGGAGACTGTCCAGATCTCTGTGTGTCCTGACTGTGTGTTCATGTCCTAGTGGAGACTGTCCAGATCTCTGTGTGTCCTGACTGTGTGTTCATGTCCTAGTGGAGACTGTCCAGATCTCTGTGTGTCCTGACTGTAGGGGAGGTCCTAGTGGAGACTGTCCAGATCTCTGTGTGTCCTGACTGTAGGGGAGGTCCTAGTGGAGACTGTCCAGATCTCTGTGTGTCCTGACTGTAGGTGAGGTCCTAGTGGAGACTGACCAGATCTCTGTGTGTCCTGACTGTAGGGGAGGTCCTAGTGGAGACTGTCCAGATCTCTGTGTGTCCTGACTGTAGGGGAGGTCCTAGTGGAGACTGTCCAGATCTCTGTGTGTCCTGACTGTAGGGGAGGTCCTAGTGGAGACTGAATGTGATAGACCATATGACTGGACAGGAAATAGTATCAACTGAATGTTGAATGTGTTTCCTGTCAGGTATTTTAATGATCTGTATTGTCTACTTGTTGAATGTTTGTGAAGTCTTGATTTGTTGTGGTTTGTAATGTCTTGTTAACTGGTGTTGGGAGATCATGTGGCGTTACGACGTTAGCTAACGGAGATCCTAATGAACAGAATTACAGCGTGAGGTTTGATCTAGCAGTGCTGTTTCATAATGTCTTGTTAACTGGTGTTGGGAGATCATGTGGCGTTACGACGTTAGCTAACGGAGATCCTAATAAACATAATTACAGCGTGAGGTTTGATCTAGCAGTGCTGTTTCATGGCCACACACGGTCATGTGTTCTTCTTGGAGTCACGCTTGGCTTCTAGTAGAGCATCTGAGTGTCGTGTAGTCGTGAGGGAAAGGACCTGGAGTGACCTGGTGTGACCTGGAGTGACCTGGTGTGACCTGGAGTGACCTGGTGTGACCTGGAGTGACCTGGAGTGACCTGGAGTCTTCACTGTGACTTGTTTTCCTTCAGAAACTCCTTCTTGCAGACCGAAGCCAACCGCATTGTGATGTTTTTGAAGACAAAGGATTTGTCTCCCGCTAACTCTTGTGTTCTCTGGTGTGGTTCTCTGGTGTGGTTCTCTGTGGTGTGGTTCTGTGGTGTGTTCTCTGGTGTGGTTCTCTGGTGTGGTTCTCTGGTGTGGTTCTGTGGTGTGGTTCTGTGGTGTGTTCTCTGGTGTGGTTCTCTGGTGTGTTCTCTGGTGTGGTTCTCTGGTGTGGTTCTGTGGTGTGGTGTGACCTGGAGTCTTCACTGTGACTTGTTTTCCTTCAGAAACTCCTTCTTGCAGACCGAAGCCAATCGCATTGTGATGTTTTTGAAGACAAAGGATTTGACTCCCGCTAACTCTTGTGTTCTCTGGTGTGGTTCTCTGGTGTGGTTCTCTGGTGTGGTTCTCTGGTGTGGTTCTGTGGTGTGTTCTGTGGTGTGTTCTCTGGTGTGGTTCTGTGGTGTGGTTCTGTGGTGTGGTTCTGTGGTGTGTTCTCTGGTGTGGTTCTCTGGTGTGTTCTCTGGTGTGGTTCTCTGGTGTGGTTCTCTGGTGTGGTTCTGTGGTGTGGTTCTCTGGTGTGTTTCTCTGGTGTGGTTCTCTGGTGTGGTTCTCTGGTGTGGTTCTCTGGTGTGGCTCTCTGGTGTGGTTCTCTGGTGTGGTTCTCTGGTGTGGTTTTCTGGTGTGTTCTCTGGTGTGGTTCTCTGGTGCTGATGGTGTGTCCCTTGTTTGATTTATCGTCACCTACGGTTTACACACGGTTTATGACCCCTGTACTCATCATGGTAGAAGTGTTGAATAATACCCAGACTATCCTGTCCTCTCTTCTCTAATGTCTCTCACCCATTCTCTCCTAGTATCTCCTCTGTATTCTCTCTCTCCCTCTCTCTCCCTCGCCCTCCCTCTATGTCTCTCTGTCTCTCTCTCCGTCTCCCTCCCTCCCTCTCTGTCTCTCTCTCTGTCTCTCTCTCTCTCTCCCTCTCCCTCCCTCTCTCTTTCTCTTTCTCTCTCTCTCTCTCTCTCTCTCTCTCTCTCTCTCTCTCTCTCTCTCTCTACCACTCTCCCTCTCCCTCCCTCTCTTTCTCTGTCTCTCCCGCTCTCTCTCTCTCTGTCTCTCGCTCTCCTCTCCTCTATCTATTGTGCTGAGTCGTCAGATCAGTAGATCGCCATATATCAGCTCCACACCTCCCTAGAGACAGGAAAACAGAGAGGTGGGAAAGGAGGACGACAGGGGGGTAGAGAGGATGGTGGGAGAGAGGGGGAGGGAAAGGAGGGGGTGAGGTGATGCCATCCTCACATCTCTCTCTCTCTCAACAGCTGTTTGTAATAATGGCAAATGATTGTTTGTTTTCGGCACTTGTTTTGATGGCGTGATTGTAATTGGAAGGTGTGTGCGTGTGCATCTCTGCTTCCGACTCATGTGAATGTTGAAGCATTAGTGAGACTCTGACACAGACACTTAGTTAAATGGAATTTCCATTTTCTATTTCTGAGAGCTCTATTTACTGGGTGATACAGCCACACTTTGAGAGAGAGAGAGAAACAGAGAGAGAGACAGGGAGAGAGAGAGACAGGGAGAGAGAGAGACAGGGAGAGAGAGAGAGACGGAGAGAGAGAGAGACAGGGAGAGAGAGAGAGACAGGGGGAGAGAGAGACAGGGAGAGAGAGACAGAGACGGAGAGAGATAGACAGGGAGAGAGACAGAGACAGGGAGAGAGTTGGAGACAGGGAGAGAGTTGGAGACAGGGAGGGAGAGAGAGAGACAGGGAGAGAGAGAGAGACCGACAGGGAGAGAGAGAGACGGAGAGAGAGAGAGACGGGGGGGAAAGAGAAAACAATAGAGACAAAGAGAAAAGGAGAGAGATAGTAGAGTGATAGAGGGAGAACCAGTGATAATGTAATAAGGCAGTCCAGGATTGGAGATGTTTCTCCACTCCAACCCTTTCAAAGCCATTTCTTATTTTCACACCAGATTTCATCATTTCATCACCCAGCACCATTCCAGCCTTCTGTAGTCAATACTGTAGTATGTAGCTATATACAGGAACTATACTGTAGTATGTAGCTATATACAGGAACTATACTGTAGTATGTAGCTATATACAGGAACTATACTGTAGTATGTAGCTATATACAGGAACTATACTGTAGTATGTAGCTATATACAGGAACTATACTGTAGTATGTAGCTATATACAGGAACTATACTGTAGTATGTAGCTATATACAGGAACTATACGGTAGTATGTAGCTATATACAGGAACTATACTGTAGTATGTAGCTATATACAGGAACTATACTGTAGTATGTAGCTATATACAGGAACTATACTGTAGTATGTAGCTATATACAGGAACTATACTGTAGTATGTAGCTATATACAGGAACTATACTGTAGTATGTAGCTATATACAGGAACTATACTGTAGTATGTAGCTATATACAGGAACTATACGATAGTATGTAGCTATATACAGGAACTATACTGTAGTATGTAGCTATATACAGGAACTATACTGTAGTATGTAGCTATATACAGGAACTATACTGTAGTATGTAGCTATATACAGGAACTATACTGTAGTATGTAGCTATATACAGGAACTATACTGTAGTATGTAGCTATATACAGGAACTATACTGTAGTATGTAGCTATATACAGGAACTATACTGTAGTATGTAGCTATATACAGGAACTATACTGTAGTATGTAGCTATATACAGGAACTATACTGTAGTATGTAGCTATATGCAGGAACTATACTGTAGTATGTAGCTATATGCAGGAACTATACTGTAGTATGTAGCTATATGCAGGAACTATACTGTAGTATGTAGCTATATGCAGGAACTATACTGTAGTATGTAGCTATATGCAGGAACTATACTGTAGTATGTAGCTATATACAGGAACTATACTGTAGTATGTAGCTATATACAGGAACTATACTGTAGTATGTAGCTATATACAGGAACTATACTGTAGTATGTAGCTATATACAGGAACTATACTGTAGTATGTAGCTATATACAGGAACTATACTGTAGTATGTAGCTATATGCAGGAACTATACTGTAGTATGTAGCTATATGCAGGAACTATACTGTAGTATGTAGCTATATGCAGGAACTATACTGTAGTATGTAGCTATATGCAGGAACTATACTGTAGTATGTAGCTATATGCAGGAACTATACTGTAGTATGTAGCTATATGCAGGAACTATACTGTAGTATGTAGCTATATGCAGGAACTATACTGTAGTATGTAGCTATATACAGGAACTATACTGTAGTATGTAGCTATATGCAGGAACTATACTGTAGTATGTAGCTATATACAGGAACTATACTGTAGTATGTAGCTATATACAGGAACTATACTGTAGTATGTAGCTATATACAGGAACTATACTGTAGTATGTAGCTATATACAGGAACTATACTGTAGTATGTAGCTATATACAGGAACTATACTGTAGTATGTAGCTATATACAGGAACTATACTGTAGTATGTAGCTATATACAGGAACTATACTGTAGTATGTAGCTATATACAGGAACTATACTGTAGTATGTAGCTATATACAGGAACTATACTGTAGTATGTAGCTATATACAGGAACTATACTGTAGTATGTAGCTATATACAGGAACTATACTGTAGTATGTAGCTATATACAGGAACTATACTGTAGTATGTAGCTATATACAGGAACTATACTGTAGTATGTAGCTATATGCAGGAACTATACTGTAGTATGTAGCTATATGCAGGAACTATACTGTAGTATGTAGCTATATGCAGGAACTATACTGTAGTATGTAGCTATATGCAGGAACTATACTGTAGTATGTAGCTATATGCAGGAACTATACTGTAGTATGTAGCTATATGCAGGAACTATACTGTAGTATGTAGCTATATGCAGGAACTATACTGTAGTATGTAGCTATATGCAGGAACTATACTGTAGTATGTAGCTATATGCAGGAACTATACTGTAGTATGTAGCTATATGCAGGAACTATACTGTAGTATGTAGCTATATGCAGGAGCTATACTGTAGTATGTAGCTATATGCAGGAACTATACTGTAGTATGTAGCTATATACAGGAACTATACTGTAGTATGTAGCTATATACAGGAACTATACTGTAGTATGTAGCTATATGCAGGAACTATACTGTAGTATGTAGCTATATGCAGGAACTATACTGTAGTATGTAGCTATATGCAGGAACTATACTGTAGTATGTAGCTATATGCAGGAACTATACTGTAGTATGTAGCTATATGCAGGAACTATACTGTAGTATGTAGCTATATGCAGGAACTATACTGTAGTATGTAGCTATATGCAGGAACTATACTGTAGTATGTAGCTATATGCAGGAACTATACTGTAGTATGTAGCTATATGCAGGAACTATACTGTAGTATGTAGCTATATGCAGGAACTATACTGTAGTATGTAGCTATATGCAGGAACTATACTGTAGTATGTAGCTATATACAGGAACTATACTGTAGTATGTAGCTATATACAGGAACTATACTGTAGTATGTAGCTATATACAGGAACTATACTGTAGTATGTAGCTATATACAGGAACTATACTGTAGTATGTAGCTATATACAGGAACTATACTGTAGTATGTAGCTATATACAGGAACTATACTGTAGTATGTAGCTATATACAGGAACTATACTGTAGTATGTAGCTATATACAGGAACTATACTGTAGTATGTAGCTATATACAGGAACTATACTGTAGTATGTAGCTATATACAGGAACTATACTGTAGTATGTAGCTAAATACAGGAACTATACTGTAGTATGTAGCTATATACAGGAACTATACTGTAGTATGTAGCTATATACAGGAACTATACTGTAGTATGTAGCTATATACAGGAACTATACTGTAGTATGTAGCTATATACAGGAACTATACTGTAGTATGTAGCTATATACAGGAACTATACTGTAGTATGTAGCTATATACAGGAACTATACTGTAGTATGTAGCTATATACAGGAACTATACTGTAGTATGTAGCTATATACAGGAACTATACTGTAGTATGTAGCTATATACAGGAACTATACTGTAGTATGTAGCTATATACAGGAACTATACTGTAGTATGTAGCTATATACAGGAACTATACTGTAGTATGTAGCTATATACAGGAACTATACTGTAGTATGTAGCTATATACAGGAACTATACTGTAGTATGTAGCTATATACAGGAACTATACTGTTGTATGTAGCTAAATACAGGAACTATACTGTAGTATGTAGCTATATACAGGAACTATACTGTAGTATGTAGCTATATACAGGAACTATTCTGTAGTATGTAGCTATATACAGGAACTATACTGTAGTATGTAGCTATATACAGGAACTATACTGTAGTATGTAGCTATATACAGGAACTATACTGTAGTATGTAGCTATATACAGGAACTATACTGTAGTATGTAGCTATATACAGGAACTATACTGTAGTATGTAGCTATATACAGGAACTATACTGTAGTATGTAGCTATATACAGGAACTATACTGTAGTATGTAGCTATATACAGGAACTATACTGTAGTATGTAGCTATATACAGGAACTATACTGTAGTATGTAGCTATATACAGGAACTATACTGTAGTATGTAGCTAAATACAGGAACTATACTGTAGTATGTAGCTATATACAGGAACTATACTGTAGTATGTAGCTATATACAGGAACTATACTGTAGTATGTAGCTATATACAGGAACTATACTGTAGTATGTAGCTATATACAGGAACTATACTGTAGTATGTAGCTATATACATGAACTATACTGTAGTATGTAGCTATATACAGGAACTATACTGTAGTATGTAGCTATATACAGGAACTATACTGTAGTATGTAGCTATATACAGGAACTATACTGTAGTATGTAGCTATATACAGGAACTATACTGTAGTATGTAGCTATATACAGGAATTTGGACTATAGTCATGTCTCTCTCTCTCTCTCTCTCTCTCTCTCTCTCTCTCTCTCTCTCTCTCTCTCTCTTTGTATCTCTCTCTCCCTCTCTATCTCTCTCTCTCTCACTTTCTCTCTCTCTCTCTTTCTCTCTCTCTCTCTCTCTCTCTCTCTCTCTCTCTCTCTCTCTCTCTTTGTATCTCTCTCTCTGTCTCTCTCTACCTCTCTATACCTTACTCTCTCTCTCTCTCTCTCTCTCTCTCTCTGTCTCTCTCTCTCTCTTTGTCTCTCCCCCTCTCTCTCCCTCTGTAACAACTTGCTGCAGTGTTGAGCTGTGTGGTCAAGGTATATTTCTGTCGTTTCACAGGGGAGAGACAGAGTGATGGAAAAGGGAAAGAGGGAGGTGGAGGGGGACAAATGATGATAAAAGGCAGAGTGGCTGTAGGAGGTAGAAGGTAGCAGGATGGAGGGACATAAAGATAGATTAGTGATGTATAAAGACAGAGGTACTGGTGGTAGAGAGAGAGAGTGAGAGAGGCAGGTAGAGTGAGAGAGGCAGGTAGAGTGAGAGAGGCAGGTAGAGTGAGAGAGAGAGAGAGAGAGAGAGAGAGAGAGAGAGACAAAGAGAGGTAGTGAGAGAGAGACAAAGAGAGAGAGAGAGGCAGGTAGAGTGAGAGAGAGAGAAAGAGAGAGGCAGGTAGAGTGAGAGAGAGATAGAGGTACTGGTGGTAGAGAGAGATAGACAAAGAGAGGGAGAGAGAGAAAGAGAGAGAGAGTGACAGAGAGAGAGAGAAAGAGAGAGAGGCAGGTAGAGTGAGAGAGAGAGACAAAGAGAGAGAGAGACAAATAGAGAGAGAGAGAGACAAAGAGAGAGAGAGAGAGAGAGAGGCAGGTAGAGTGAGAGAGATAGAGGTACTGGTGGTAGAGAGAGAGAGAGAGAGACAAAGAGAGAGGGAGAGAGAGAGACTGGTAGAGAGAGAGAGAGACAAAGAGAAAGAGAGAGAGGCAGGTAGAGTGAGAGAGAGAGAGAGAGAGAGAGAGAGGCAGGTAGAGTGAGAGAGAGAGAGAGAGAGAGGCAGGTAGAGTGAGAGAGAGAGAGAGAGGCAGGTAGAGTTAGAGAGAGAGAGGCAGGTAGAGTGAGTGAGAGAGAGAGGCAGGTAGAGAGAGAGAGAGAGAGAGGCAGGTAGAGTGAGAGAGAGAGAGGCATGTAGAGTGAGTGAGAGAGAGAGAGGCAAGTAGAGTGAGTGAGAGAGAGAGAGGCAGGTAGAGTGAGAGAGAGAGAGGCAGGTAGAGTGAGAGAGATAGGCAGGTAGCGTGAGAGAGAGAGGCAGGTAGAGTGAGTGAGAGAGGCAGGTAGAGTGAGTGAGAGAGAGAGAGAGGCAGGTAGAGTGAGTGAGAGAGGCAGGTAGAGTGAGTGAGTGAGTGAGAGAGGCAGGTAGAGTGAGTGAGAGAGAGAGAGAGGCAGGTAGAGTGAGAGAGAGAGAGAGTGAGAGAGAGAGGCAGGTAGCATGAGAGAGAGGCAGGTAGAGTGAGTGAGAGAGAGAGAGAGAGAGAGAGAGAGAGATAGTGAGTGAGAGAGGCAGGTAGAGTGAGTGAGAGAGAGAGAGAGGCAGGTAGAGTGAGAGAGAGAGAGAGTGAGAGAGAGAGAGAGTGAGAGAGAGAGGCAGGTAGCATGAGAGAGAGGCAGGTGAGAGAGAGAGAGAGAGAGTGAGAGAGAGAGAGGCAGGTAGAGTGAGAGAGGCCTAACCAAATCATGAGAAAACAAAAGGATAATTACCTGACACATTGGAAAGAATTAACAAACCAAACAGAGCAAACTAGAATGCTTTTTGGCCCTAAACAGAGAGTACACAGTGGCAGAATACCTGACCACTGTGACTGACCCAAAATTAAGGAAAGCTTTGACTATGTACAGATTCAGTGAGCATAGCCTTGCTATTGAGAAAGGCCGCCGTAGGCAGACATGGCTCTCAAGAGAAGACAGGCTATGTGCTCACTGCCCACAATATGAGTTGGAAACTGAGCTGCACTTCCTAACCTCCTGTCCAATGTATGACCATATTAGAGAGACATATTTCCCTCAGATTACACAGATCCACAAAGAATTCGAAAACAAATCCAATATTGATAAACTCCCATATCTACTGGGTGAAATTCCACAGTGTGCCATCACAGCAGCAAGATTTGTGACCTGTTGCCACGAGAAAAGGGCAACCAGTGAAGAACAAACACCATTGTAAATACAACCCATATTTATGCTTATTTATTTTCCCTTGTGTACTTGAACTATTTGCAGATAATATAACATTTGAAAGGTATGTAATTATTTTGGAACGGTTGTGAGTGTAAAGTGTTTACTGTTAAACTGCTTTTTCTTCTATTTTACTGTTGTTTATTATCTACTTCACATGCCCTGTTAACACGTTGCCCATTCCCTGTTAACACGTTGCCCATGCCCTGTTAACACGTTTACCATGCCCTGTTAACACGTTGCCCATTCCCTGTTAACACGTTGCCCATGCCCTGTTAACACGTTTACCATGCCCTGTTAACACATTGCCCATGCCCTGTTAACATGTTGCCCATGCCCTGTTAACACGTTGCCCATGCCCTGTTAACACGTTGCCCATGCCCTGTTAACACGTTGCCCATGCCCTGTTAACACGTTGCCCATGCCCTGTTAACACGTTTACCATGCCCTGTTAACACGTTGCCCATGCCCTGTTAACACGTTGCCCATGCCCTGTTAACACGTTGCCCATGCCCTGTTAACACGTTGCCCATGCCCTGTTAACACGTTTCCCATGCCCTGTTAACACGTTGCCCATGCCCTGTTAACACGTTGCCCATGCCCTGTTAACACGTTGCCCTAGCCCTGTTAACACGTTGCCCATGCCCTGTTAACACGTTGCCCATGCCCTGTTAACACGTTTACCATGCCCTGTTAACACGTTGCCCATTCCCTGTTAACACGTTGCCCATGCCCTGTTAACACGTTGCCCATGCCCTGTTAACACGTTGCCCATGCCCTGTTAACACGTTGCCCATGCCCTGTTAACACGTTGCCCATTCCCTGTTAACACGTTGCCCATGCACTGTTAACACGTTTACCATGCCCTGTTAACACGTTGCCCATGCCCTGTTAACACGTTGCCCATGCCCCGTTAACACGTTTACCATGCCCCGTTAACACGTTTACCATGCCCTGTTAACACGTTGCCCATGCCCTGTTAACACGTTGCCCATGCCCTGTTAACACGTTGCCCATGCCCTGTTAACACGTTGCCCATGCCCTGTTAACACGTTTACCATGCCCTGTTAACACGTTGCCCATGCCCTGTTAACACGTTTACCATGCCCTGTTAACACGTTGCCCATGCCCTGTTAACACGTTGCCCATGCCCTGTTAACACGTTGCCCATGCCCTGTTAACACGTTGCCCATGCCCTGTTAACACGTTGCCCATGCCCTGTTAACACGTTGCCCATGCCCTGTTAACACGTTTACCATGCCCTGTTAACACGTTGCCCATGCCCTGTTAACACGTTGCCCATGCCCTGTTAACACGTTTACCATGCCCTGTTAACACGTTGCCCATGCACTGTTAACACGTTTACCATGCCCTGTTAACACGTTGCCCATGCCCTGTTAACACGTTGCCCATGCCCTGTTAACACGTTGCCCATGCCCTGTTAACACGTTGCCCATGCCCTGTTAACACGTTGCCCATGCCCTGTTAACACGTTGCCCATGCCCTGTTAACACGTTGCCCATGCCCCGTTAACACGTTTACCATGCCCCGTTAACACGTTTACCATGCCCCGTTAACACGTTGCCCATGCCCCGTTAACACGTTGCCCATGCCCTGTTAACACGTTGCCCATGCCCTGTTAACACGTTGCCCATGCCCTGTTAACACGTTTACCATGCCCTGTTAACACTTTTACCATGCCCCGTTAACACGTTTACCATGCCCTGTTAACACGTTTACCATGCCCTGTTAACACGTTTACCATGCCCTGTTAACACGTTTACCATGCCCTGTTAACACGTTTACCATGCACTGTTAACACGTTTACCATGCCCTGTTAACACGTTTACCATGCCCTGTTAACACGTTTACCATGCCCTGTTAACACGTTTACCATGCCCTGTTAACACGTTGCCCATGCCCTGTTAACACGTTTACCATGCCCTGTTAACACGTTGCCCATGCCCTGTTAACACGTTTACCATGCCCTGTTAACACGTTTACCATGCCCTGTTAACACGTTTACCATGCCCTGTTAACACGTTGCCCATGCACTGTTAACACGTTTACCATGCCCTGTTAACACGTTGCCCATGCCCTGTTAACACGTTGCCCATGCCCTGTTAACACGTTGCCCATGCCCTGTTAACACGTTGCCCATGCCCTGTTAACACGTTTACCATGCCCTGTTAACACGTTTACCATGCCCTGTTAACACGTTTACCATGCCCTGTTAACACGTTGCCCATGCACTGTTAACACGTTTACCATGCCCTGTTAACACGTTGCCCATGCCCTGTTAACACGTTGCCCATGCCCTGTTAACACGTTGCCCATGCCCTGTTAACACGTTGCCCATGCCCTGTTAACACGTTTACCATGCCCTGTTAACACTTTTACCATGCCCCGTTAACACGTTTACCATGCCCTGTTAACACGTTTACCATGCCCTGTTAACACGTTTACCATGCCCTGTTAACACGTTTACCATGCCCTGTTAACACGTTTACCATGCCCTGTTAACACGTTTACCATGCCCTGTTAACACGTTGCCCATGCCCTGTTAACACGTTTACCATGCCCTGTTAACACGTTTCCCATGCCCTGTTAACACGTTTACCATGCCCTGTTAACACGTTTACCATGCCCCGTTAACACGTTGCCCATGCCCCGTTAAAACGTTTACCATGCCCCGTT
>NC_092156.1:75329717-75334717 GCF_045791955.1 Oncorhynchus clarkii lewisi | reverse complement strand
AGGAGAGGGAGGTGTACAGTAGGTAAGAGGAGAGGAGAGGAGAGGGAGGTGTACAGTAGGTAAGAGGAGAGGGAGGTGTACATTAGGTAAGAGGAGAGGAGAGGAGAGGGAGGTGTACAGTAGGGGAGAGGAGAGGAGAGGGAGGTGTACAGTAGGTAAGAGGAGAGGAGAGGAGAGGGACGTGTACAGTATGTAAGAGGAGAGGAGAGGAGAGGGAGGTGTACTGTAGGTAAGAGGAGAGGAGAGGGAGGTGTACAGTAGGTGAGAGGAGAGGAGAGGGAGGTGTACGGTAGGTAAGAGGAGAGGAGAGGAGAGGGAGGTGTACAGTAGGTAAGAGGAGAGGGAGGTGTACATTAGGTAAGAGGAGAGGAGAGGGAGGTGTACAGTAGGGGAGAGGAGAGGAGAGGAGAGGGAGGTGTACAGTAGGTAAGAGGAGAGGAGAGGGAGGTGTACAGTATGTAAGAGGAGAGGAGAGGAGAGGGAGGTGTACAGTAGGTAAGAGGAGAGGAGAGGGAGGTGTACAGTAGGTGAGAGGAGAGGAGAGGGAGGTGTACGGTAGGTAAGAGGAGAGGAGAGGAGAGGGAGGTGCACAGTAGGTAAGAGGAGAGGGAGGTGTACATTAGGTAAGAGGAGAGGAGAGGAGAGGAGAGGGGGGTGTACAGTAGGTAAGAGGAGAGGAGAGGGAGGTGTACAGTAGGTTAGAGGAGAGGAGAGGGATGTGTACAGTAGGTAAGAGGAGAGGAGAGGGAGGTGTACAGTAGGTAAGAGGAGAGGAGAGGAGAGGGAGGTGTACAGTAGGTAAGAGGAGAGGAGAGGGAGGTGTACAGTATGTAAGAGGATAGGAGAGGAGAGGGAGGTGTACAGTAGGTAAGAGGAGAGGAGAGGGAGGTGTACGGTAGGTAAGAGGAGAGGAGAGGAGAGGGAGGTGTACAGTAGGTAAGAGGAGAGAAGAGGGAAGTGTACAGTAGGTAAGAGGAGAGGAGAGGAGAGGGAGGTGTACAGTAGGTAAGAGGAGAGGAGAGGGAGGTATACAGTAGGTTAGAGGAGAGGAGAGGGAGGTGTACAGTAGGTAACAGGTGAGGAGAGGAGAGGGAGGTGTACAGTAGGTAAGAGGGGAGGAGAGGAGAGGGAGGTATACAGTAGGTTAGAGGAGAGGAGAGGGAGGTGTACAGTAGGTAAGAGGAGAGGGAGGTGTACAGTAGGTAAGAGGAGAGGAGAGGGAGGTGTACAGTAGGTAAGAGGAGAGGAGAGGGAGGTGTATGGTTGGTAAGAGGAGAGGAGAGGGAGGTGTACAGTAGGTAAGAGGAGAGAAGAGGGAAGTGTACAGTAGGTAAGAGGAGAGGAGAGGAGAGGGAGGTGTACAGTAGGTAAGAGGAGAGGGAGGTGTACAGTAGGTAACAGGGGAGGAGAGGGAGGTGTATGGTTGGTAAGAGGAGAGGAGAGGGAGGTGTACAGTAGGTAAGAGGAGAGGAGAGGGAGGTGTATGGTTGGTAAGAGGAGAGGAGAGGATGGGGAGATTTTAGAGGGAGAATAGCGAGGGATGGATGAGAGATAGGAGGGAGAATAGCGTTGGATGGATGAGAGATAGGAGGGAAAATAGCGAGGGATGGATGAGAGATAGGAGGGACAATAGCGAGGGATGGATGAGAGATAGGAGGGAGAATAGCGAGGGATGGATGAGAGATATGAGGGAGAATAGCGAGGGATGGATGAGAGATATGAGGGAGAATAGCGAGGGATGGATGAGAGATAGGAGGGAGAATAGCGAGGGATCGATGAGAGATATGAGGGAGAATAGCGAGGGATGGATGAGAGATAGGAGGGAGAATAGCGAGGGATGGATGAGAGATATGAGGGAGAATAGCGAGGGATGGATGAGAGATATGAGGGAGAATAGCGAGGGATGGATGAGAGATAGGAGGGAGAATAGCTAGGGATGGATGAGAGATATGAGGGAGAATAGTGAGGGATGGATGAGAGATAGGAGGGAGAATAGCGAGGGATGGATGAGAGATATGAGGGAGAATAGCGAAGGATGGATGAGAGATATGAGGGAGAATAGCGAGGGATGGATGAGAGATAGGAGGGAGAATAGCGAGGGATGGATGAGAGATTTGAGGGATAATAGCGAGGGATGGATGAGAGATATGAGGGAGAATAGCGAGGGATGGATGGGCTGTTTGATGGAGGGAGAGATACTGTAAGTGAAGAGGGAGAATAGCTATCGACTTGAGTGATTGAGCGAGGGGGAAGGGAGGAGGGAGGGAGGGGGGAGTGAGGGAGGTAGAGAATCATGGAGGGAGGGATAGATGGATGATGCTGCCACTCCCCTCCGTTAACAGCTGTGTAATAGCCTTGATTTCTACTCTCTGAATTATTAACACAATCCCATCAGCAATACTCTCTCTCCTTCTTTTTTCTCTCTCCTTCCTCTCTCCCTCTCTCTCTCTCTCTCTGAAGGAAGAGACCATCTCCAGAGCAAAGGGGGGTTGCCACCCGCTCACATGCATGACATACATACACACACATTGAAGAGCTCTGGGAACCCCCCTCCCCAACATAATACCCAGTTTGATATCCCCCACCCCTTCGGTTAATACTCTCCGATAGTGAAATACATTACAACCAACTGACTTCAGCATTCCCACAAAAAACATGGAAGGGGAATAAGGCAAGGAATTATTTAAAGAAAATTGTAATACAATTTTTAAAAAGTGTATATCATTTAAATTTAAGGACCAGAGAAATGAACCATGCAGGTTGCAACAATAGTTGTGAAGAGATGTTTGGTTCCGTGACACATGGTCTCTGAACTGATACACACAACAACAACAGATTCACAACTTTAACAGTTTTTCTATTTAAATGATTCTACAAAATTGTTTCAACCAATAGAATGTGGAGTACCTGACAGAATCCTCCTATCACATCTCTCTATAATAGAATGTTGTTTCAACCAATAGAATGTGGAGGACCAGACAGAATCCTCCTGTCACATCTCTCTATAATAGAATGTTGTTTCAACCAATAGAATGTGGAGGACCAGACAGAATCCTCCTGTCACATCTCTCTATAATAGAATGTTGTTTCAACTAATAGAATGTGGAGGACCAGACAGAATCCTCCTGTCACATCTCTCTATAATAGAATGTTGTTTCAACTAATAGAATGTGGAGGACCAGACAGAATCCTCCTGTCACATCTCTCAGCCGTATTAAAGCTGATCCACCCGTTAACAAACAGACATATGGAATACAGGACCACTGACTAATGAGGAAGCATGTACGTGTTTAATGTGGAGTGTCTACAGAAAATACCTGTGTGTGTGTGTGTGTGTGTGTGTGTGTGTGTGTGTGTGTGTGTGTGTGTGTGTGTGTGTGTGTGTGTGTGTGTGTGTGTGTGTGTGTGTGTGTGTGTGTGTGTGTGTGTGTGTGTGTGTGTGTGTTGATGTGTAATCTAATTAGGGAGGCTGAGAATTGTACATCTGACTGACGGCTAGGAAGCACAACAGGTGACTCACACACACACGCTCACGCACACACAGAACAAACACAAAACACACACACCAGGCCCACAGAACACACAGCGCTCAATGTGTGTGTCACCTCTCTCTCTCTCTTTCTCTCTCTGTGTATGTGTCTTTAAGGTTTCCATGGTAACAGTTTAACAGCATCATATACTGTAACACCTGGCTTCTCACAGGGTGGTGCACTCCTCCGTCCACCTGCTGTAACCTCTCTCTCTCTACCTATCTCTCTTTCTCTCCCTCTCTCTCTCTACCTCTCTCTCTCTACCTCTCTCTCTCTCTCTCTCTCTCTCTACCTCTCTCTCTACCTCTCTCTACCTCTCTCTCTCTACCTCTCTCTCTCTCTGTCTCTCTCTCTCTTTCTCTCCCTCTCTCTCTCTACCTCTCTCTCTCTACCTCTCTCTACCTCTCTCTCTACCTCTCTCTCTCTACCTCTCTCTCTCTCTCTCTCTACCTCTCTCTCTACCTCTCTCTACCTCTCTCTCTCTACCTCTCTCTCTCTCTCTCTCTACCTCTCTCTCTCTACCTCTCTCTCTCTATCTCTCTCTACCTAAACTTTAGATCTAATCCATATTTGGCGTGACCACCCTTTGGCTTCATGACCATATTTGGTGTGACCACCCTTTGGCTTCATGACCATATTTGGTGTGACCACCCTTTGGCTTCATGACCATATTTGGTGTGACCACCCTCTGGCGTCATAACCATATTTGGTGCGACCACCCTTTGGCTTCATGACCATATTTGGTGTGACCACCCTTTGGCTTCATGACCATATTTGGTGTGACCACCCTTTGGCTTCATGACCATATTTGGTGTGACCACCCTCTGGCGTCATAACCATATTTGGTGTGACCACCCTTTGGCTTCATGACCATATTTGGTGTGACCACCCTTTGGCTTCATGACCATATTTGGTGTGACCACCCTTTGGCTTCATGACCATATTTGGTGTGACCACCCTCTGGCGTCATAACCATATTTGGTGTGACCACCCTTTGGCTTCATGACCATATTTGGCGTGACCACCCTTTGGCTTCATGACCATATTTGGTGTGACCACCCTTTGGCTTCATGACCATATTTGGTGTGACCACCCTTTGGCTTCATAACAGCATCAATACTTGCAGGGATTTTATCAGTATATAGTCAGGTGTTTGATTAAACAATTATACCAAACAGGTGCAAATGATCATCAATTCAATATGGAGAAACACAATCATTAACTGAAACAGAAACTGCTGTGTTGAAGGAATAAAACACATCACATGATGTCAATTAGCCTATAAGAAGCTTCTAAAGCCATGACATCATTTTCTGGAATATTCCAAGCTGTTTAAAGGCACAGTCAACTTAGTGTATGTTAACTTCTGGAATTGTGATACAGTGAAATATAAGTGAAATAATCTGTAAACAACTGTTGGAAAAATGACTGGTGTCATGCAGATGTCCTTTAATGACTCCAACCTACGTT
>NC_092156.1:75314717-75324717 GCF_045791955.1 Oncorhynchus clarkii lewisi | reverse complement strand
TCGTCCCTCCTCCCTCTCTCCTCCCTCCTCTTCCCTCCTCTCTCCTCTCTCCTCCCTCCTACCTCCTCTCTCCTCCTCTCTCCTCCCTCCTCCCTCCTCTCTCCTCCCTCTTCATAAGTCATATAATCTATGATCTACCTCTCTGCAGGTATTCATCTGTATTGGTCTTTCTATCGTCTCCTTCAGAGTGTGTATATGCTGTAGTAATATTTGTGGTAGCCAGCCTGACTGTATGAGAAGTAGCATTAACACATGGTCTATCTACTGGCCTGTCTGTGGTCTGACAGAGTGATAGAGTGAAAAAGACAGTGTGTGTGTGTGGTTCCCGCGGGACTGCCCGGTGTTGTCGGGGTTGACCAGGCGCAGCGGCCATTGCATCTCCTACGAGCACCATCTGCTCCTTGCCACGGATACAGTTGCCAGGCTACCTCTCTCTCTCTCTCTCTCTCTCCCCCTTCTTTACCTTCCTGTCTCCCCTCTCTCTCTCTCTCCCTTCTTTACCTTCCTGTCTCCCCTCTCTCTCTCATCCCCTCTGTCTCACTCTGTCTGCCACCTTTCTTCCCTTCTGTTTCCTCCATCTCCCATGTGGTTGTTAGGACACGACCAGTCAGAGGAGAGAGAGAGGGAGATGAACACAGAAAGAGAGAGAGGGTGATTAACACAGAGAGAGAGAGAGAGGGAGATGAACAGAGAGAGAGAGAGAGAGAGAGAGGGAGATGAACAGAGAAAGATAGAGAGTGAGATTAACAGAGAGAGAGAGAGAGGGAGATGAACAGAGAGAGAGAGGGAGATGAACACACAGAGAGAGAGGGGGGAGATGAAAACACAGAGAGAGAGATAATAGGTATAATGCAAGTGAAGTGAAGATTGGTTAGAAAAATATGAATGAGAAAGATGGAGGAGAACAGAGGAAGGGAGAGAGAGACAGAGAGACAGAGAGGGGAGAACAGAGGTAGAGGAAGGAACACAGAGAGAGAGAGAGAGGGAGAGACAGAGAGGGGAGAACAGAGGAAGAGGAAGGAACACAGAGAGAGAGAGAGAGAGAGGGAGAGACAGAGAGGGGAGAACAGAGGAAGAGGAAGGAACAGAGAGAGAGAAAGAGAAGAATTATGGAGAGAGGAGAGGGAGAAGAGATTGTAGATCAGAGTCGTCATGATTGAGCCATCTGCTGAGAGAGGAGACCAATGAGCCTGTTACACACACAAACACACACACACACACACACACACACAGACACACACACACAGACAGAACACCAGTGACCCCCGCAGGCCAGACCCTGCTGCTGCACCCTGCCACTCACTCCACTCAGGTGTTATTGGTCTGACTGGCTGGCATCGTGGTGTGCCAAGCAGGAGATGAGACTGTTCGGAGTATCGACCTGGTCTGGCTGTCTGGTCTGCTTACTGGGAGGAGTCTTTGGAATAACTTTGTTATTTAAATAAATAAAATACATTTGTTTGTTATTTGTAAACAGATCTAATATTAGATTCTGGTTGAAGATAGTTCAGTATCCAAAACATGTAAAAATGTTGAGATCAGTGATAAAGTGTCTACAGTCTGCTGCCAAGAGATGAGCTATAGGTGTCCCTCCATCCCTCTGTTTCTCTCTCTTTTAGGTTTCCATCACTCCTCTTAACATCTTTTATCTCTCCCTCCATATTCTCTCCCCCTCTCTCTCTGTCCCTCTCTGTCCCTCTCTCTCTCTGTCCCCCTCTCTCTCTGTCTCTCTCTGTCCCTCTCTGTCCCCCTCTCTGTCCCTCTCTCTGTCTCTCTCTCTCTGTCCCTCTCTGTCCCCCTCTCTGTCCCTCTCTCTGTCTCTCTCTCTCTGTCCCTCTCTGTCCCTCTCTCTGTCCCTCTCTGTCTCTCTCTCTCTGTCCCCCTCTCTCTCTGTCCCTCTCTCTCTGTCCCCCTCTCTCTCTGTCCCTCTCTCTCTCTCGCTCTCTCTCTGTCTCTCGCTCTCTCTCAATTCAATTTCAATTCAAGGGGCTTTATTGGCATGGGAAACATGTGTTAACATTGCCAAAGCAATTGGGGTAGATAATATATAAAGTGAAATAAACAATACAAATTAACAGTAAACATTACACATACAGAAGTTTCAAAACAATAAAGACATTACAAATGCCATATTATATATACAGTGTTTTTAACAATGTACAAATGGTTAAAGGACACAAGATAAAATAAATAAGCATAAATATGGGTTGTATTTACAATGGTGTTTGTTCTTCACTGGTTGCCCTTTTCTCGTGGCAACAGGTCACAAATCTTGCTGCTGTGATGGCACACTGTGGAATTTCACCCAGTAGATATGGGAGTTTTTCAAATTTGGATTTGTTTTCGAATTCTTTGTGGATCTGTGTAATCTGAGGGAAATATGTCTCTCTAATATGGTCATACATTGGGCAGGAGGTTAGGAAGTGCAGCTCAGTTTCCACCTCATTTTGTGGGCAGTGAGCACATAGCCTGTCTTCTCTTGAGAGCGATGTCTGCCTACGGCGGCCTTTCTCAATAGCAAGGCTATGGTCACTGAGTCTGTACATAGTCAAAGCTTTCCTTAATTTTGGGTCAGTCACAGTGGTCAGGTATTCTGCCACTGTGTACTCTCTGTGTAGGGCCAAATAGCATTCTAGTTTGCTCTGTTTTTTTGTTAATTCTTTCCAATGTGTCAAGTAATTATCTTTTTGTTTTCTCATGATTTGGTTGGGTCTAATTGTGTTGCTGTCCTGGTGCTCTGTGGGGTCTGTTTGTGTTTGTGAACAGAGCCCCAGGACCAGCTTGCTTAGGGGACTCTTCTCCAGGTTCATCTCTCTGTAGGTGATGGCTTTGTTATGGAAGGTTTGGGAATCACTTCCTTTTAGGTGGTTATAGAATTTAACAGCTCTTTTCTGGATTTTTATAATTAGTGGGTATCGGCCTAATTCTGCTCTGCATGCATTATTTGGTGTTCTACGTTGTACACGGAGGATATTTTTGCAGAATTCTGCATGCAGAGTCTCAATTTGTATTTGTGGTCCTGGTGACTGGACCTTTTTTGGACCTTTTTTGGAACACCATTATTTTGGTCTTACTGAGATTTACTGTCAGGACCCAGGTCTGACAGAAGCACCAGATCATCAGCAAACAGCAGGCATTTGACTTCAGATTCTAGCAGGGTGAGGCCGGGTGCTGCAGACTTTTCCAGTGCCCTCGCCAATTCGTTGATGTCTCACCCCACGGCCCTGTGGGAAGAAATGTGTGTCTTTTTTTGCCTATTTTAACAGCACACTTGTTGTTCGTGTACATGGATTTTATAATGTCGTATGTTTTACCCCCAACACCACTTTCCATCAGTTTGTATAGCAGACCCTCATGCCAAATTGAGTCGAAGGCTTTTTTGAAATCAACAAAACATGAGAAGACTTTGCCTTTGTTTTGGTTTGTTTGGTTGTCAATTAGGGTGTGCAGGGTGAATACATGGTCTGTTGTACAGTCATTTGGTAAAAAGCCAATTTGACATTTGCTCAGTACATTGTTTTCATTGAGGAAATGTACGAGTCTGCTGTTAATGATAATGCAGAGGATTTTCCCAAGGTTACTGTTGACGCATATCCCAAGGTAGTTATTGGGGTCAAATTTGTCTCCACTTTTGTGGATTGGGGTGATCAGTCCTTGGTTCAGAGCTAAGGATGATGTTAAAGAGTTTTAGTGTAGCCAATTGGAATTTGTTGTCTGTATATTTGATCATTTCATTGAGGATACCATCAACACCACAGGCCTTTTTGGGTTGGAGGGTTTTGATTTTGTCCTGTAACTCATTCAATGTAATTGGAGAATCCAGTGGGTTCTGGAATCCAGTGGGTTCTGGAATCCAGTGGGTTCTGGAATCCAGTGGGTTCTGGAATCCAGTGGGTTCTGGAATCCAGTGGGTTCTGGTAGTCTTTAATAGTTGATTCTAAGATCTGTATTTGATCATGTATATGTTTTGGCTCTTTATTCTTTGTTATAGAGCTAAAAAGATTGGAGAAGTGGTTTACCCATACATCTCCATTTTGGATAGATAATTCTTCATGTTAATGTTTTAGTGTTTTCTCCAATTTTTCTGTCTGTCTGTCTGTCTGTCTGTCTGTCTGTCTAATCTAACTGACACGTAGGACAATATGTAGCCAACCTTCCCTAAAACAACAGTGAACAAAATTAAACACCATTCATTCATTCTAGTCCGTTGTCGACACAGAGCAGTGGTAAATGATGGGCGGTCTTACCCCAAACAATGTACTGAATGAACCTATAATAGATTCCTGAACGGGCTCGTCTAATTGGTCGGTTGGGGGTATAATGGTGTTCCAGAGTGCTGTTTCATCCTTTTACAGATTAGCATGCGGCTAAGTGGAGGAAGTAGCTATTTATATGCTAATGAGGGTCTAATGTATGCACATACCCATACTGCACTGGGAGGGGATGAGAGGACTACCCATACTGCACTCGGAGGGGATGAGAGGACTCAGGGTGGGCTAGGACTACCCATACTGCACTGGGAGGGGATGAGAGGACTCAGGGTGTGCTAGGACTACCCATACTGCACTCGGAGGGGATGAGAGGACTCAGGGTGGGCTAGGACTACCCATACTGCACTGGGAGGGGATGAGAGGACTCAGGGTGGGCTAGGACTACCCATACTGCACTGGGAGGGGATGAGAGGACTCAGGGTGGGCTAGGACTACCCATACTACACTGGGAGGGGATGAGAGGACTCAGGGTGGGCTAGGACTACCCATACTACACTGGGTGGGGATGAGAGGACTCAGGGTGGGCTAGGACTACCCATACTGCACTGGGAGGGGATGAGAGGACTCAGGGTGGTCTAGGACTACCCATACTGCACTGGGAGGGGATGAGAGGACTCAGGGTGGGCTAGGACTACCCATACTGCACTGGGAGGGGATGAGAGGACTCAGGGTGGACTCAGGGTGGGCAAGGACTACCCATACTGCACTGGGAGGGGATGAGAGTGAGGGGTTAGCTGGGAAGAATCTTTAAAACTGTGGTGTTTAGTCTGAATGAATATACGCTACAAGTATGTGGACACCTGCTCATTGAACATCTCATTCCAAAATCATGGCATTAATATGGACATGGCATTAATAGGCATTAATATGGACTTTGTCCTCCCTTTGCTGCTATAACAGCCTCCAGTCTTCTGGGAAGGCTTTCCACTAGATGTTGGAACATTGCTGCTATAACAGCCTCCACTCTTCTGGGAAGGCTTTCCACTAGATGTTGGAACATTGCTGCTATAACAGCCTCCAGTCTTCTGGGAAGGCTTTCCACTAGATGTTGGAACATTGCTGCTATAACAGCCTCCACTCTTCTGGGAAGGCTTTCCACTAGATGTTGGAACATTGCTGCTATAACAGCCTCCACTCTTCTGGGAAGGCTTTCCACTAGATGTTGGAACATTGCTGCTATAACAGCCTCCACTCTTCTGGGAAGGCTTTCCACTAGATGTTGGAACATTGCTGCTATAACAGCCTCCACTCTTCTGGGAAGGCTTTCCACTAGATGTTGGAACATTGCTGCTATAACAGCCTCCACTCTTCTGGGAAGGCTTTCCACTAGATGTTGGAACATTGCTGCTATAACAGCCTCCTCCAGTCTTCTGGGAAGGCTTTCCACTAGATGTTGGAACATTGCTGCTATAACAGCCTCCAGTCTTCTGGGAAGGCTTTCCACCAGATGTTGGAACATTGCTGCTATAACAGCCTCCAGTCTTCTGGGAAGGCTTTCCACTAGATGTTGGAACATTGCTGCTATAACAGCCTTCTGGGAAGGCTTTCCACTAGATGTTGGAACATTGCTGCTATAACAGCCTTCTGGGAAGGCTTTCCACTAGATGTTGGAACATTGCTGCTATAACAGCCTTCTGGGAAGGCTTTCCACTAGATGTTGGAACATTGCTGCTATAACAGCCTTCTGGGAAGGCTTTCCACTAGATGTTGGAACATTGCTGCAGGGACTTGCTTCCATTCAACCACAAGAGTATTAGTGAGGTCGGCTACTGATGTTGGGTGATTAGTCCTGGCTCGCAGTCAGCATTCCAGTTCATCCCAAAGGTGTTCGATGGGGTTGAGGTCAGGGCTCTGTGCAGGCCAGTCAAGTTCTTCCACATCGATCTCGACAAACCATTTCTGTATGGATTTTTACGCACTTCAGCACTCAGCGGTCCCTTTCTGTGAGCTTGTGTGGCCTACCACTTCACGGTTGAGCCATTGTTGCTCCTAGACGTTTCTACTTCACAATAACAGCACTTACAGTTGACCGGGGCAGCTCTAGCAGGGCAGAAATTTGACGAACTGACTTGTTGGAAAGGTGGCATCCTATGACAGTGCCACGTTGAAAGTCTCTGTGAAAAGCGCCACACCAGCGTTTACCCGTTGATTTGATTGATTGCTTGACCAGCTGATTGATTGATCATCCCACCAATAAAAACTCACGGATCTCCCTCCCTCTCTCTCTCTCTTTAGGAACAAGGTGTGGTGGGAATGTCACGGCAGCCCGGTGCCGTCCCTCCCCCTCACCCTGCCGGGGGTGTGGCCTCGGGCGCAGGGCCCAATCAGGGCGCAGGGGCCCCTCCCGGTTACCTGGGCAACCAGCAGCAGGCGGCCATTATGAAACAGATGATGGTGATGGAGCAGGAGAAGAGAGTTCAGCTCCACATGATGGAACAACAGAAACAACAGCTACTGAGAGAACAGAGACAGCAGCAACAACAGCTATTACTGGCTGAACAGGTGAGAGAAGGGAGGAAGGACAGAACAGAGAGGAGGGAGGGAGGGAGGGGAAGGGACAGAACAGAGAGGAGGGAAGGGACAGAACAGAGAGGAGGGAGGGAGGGAGGGGAGGTTAAGGGACATAACAGGGAGGGAGAGAGGGGAAGGGACAGAACAGAGAGGAGGGAGGGGAAGGCACAGAACCGAGAGGAGGAGGGGAAGGGACAGAACAGAGAGGAGGGAGGAGGGACAGAACAGAGAGGAGGGAGGAGGGACAGAACAGAGAGGAGGGAGGAGGGACAGAACCGAGAGGAGGGAGGAGGGACAGAACAGAGAACAAGGAGGAGGGACAGAACAGAGAGGAGGGAGGAGGGACAGAACAGAGAGGAGAGAGTAGGGACAGAACAGAGAGGAGGGAGGAGGGACAGAACAGGGAGGGAGGAGGGGCAGAACAGGGAGGAGGGAGAAGGGACAGAACAGAGAGGAGGGAGGAGGGACAGAACAGAGAGGAGGGAGGAAGGTCAGAACAGAGAGGAGGGAGGAGGGACAGAACAGAGAGGAGGGAGGAGGGACAGAACAGAGAGGAGGGAGGAAGGACAGAACAAGGGGGAGGGAGGAGGGTCAGAACAGTGAGGAGGGAGGAGGGACAGAACAGGGAGGAAGGACAGAACAGAGAGGAGGGAGGAGGGACAGAACAGAGAGGAGGGAGGAGGGACAGAACCGAGAGGAGAAGGGGAGGGACAGAACCGAGAGGAGGGAGGAGGGACAGAACAGAGAGGAGGGAGAAGGGACAGAACAGAGAAGAGGGAGGAGGAACAGAGAGGAGGGAGGAGGGACAGAACAGAGAGGAGGGAGAAGGGACAGAACAGAGAAGAGGGAGGAGGGACAGACAGAGAGGAGGAGCAGGTGGATGTGGGGACATGATTACAGTCTCTCTCCCCCGTTTGTCAATGATGCAAATTAAACACCAAAGTGTCTCCTCTTCATCTGTCATTTACACACACACACCATCACACACACCATCACACACACCATCACACACACACACACCATCACACACACACACCATCACACACACACACCATCACACACACACACCATCACACACACACCATCACACACACACCATCACACACACACACCATCACACACACACCATCACACACACACACCATCACACACACACACACCATCACACACACACACCATCACACACACACACCATCACACACACACCATCACACACGCACACCATCACACGCACACCATCACACACACACCATCACACACACACACCATCACACACACACACCATCACACACACACACCATCACACACACAGTCACACACACAGTCACACACACACCGTCACACACACACACCATCACACACACACACCATCACACACACACACACCATCACACACACACAGTCACACACACAGTCACACACACAGTCACACACACAGTCACACACACACCGTCACAGACACACCGTCACACACACACCATCACAGACACACACTGTCACAGACACACCATCACACACACACACTGTCACAGACACACCATCACACGCACACCATCACAGACACACACTGTCACAGACACACCATCACACACACACACTGTCACAGACACACCGTCACACACACACACACACACAGTCACACACACACCGTCACACACACACCGTCACAGACACACCGTCACACACACACCATCACAGACACACACTGTCACAGACACACCATCACACACACACACTGTCACAGACACACCATCACACGCACACACCATCACACACACACACTGTCACAGACACACCATCACACACACACACTGTCACAGACACACCATCACACGTACACACCATCACACACACACACTGTCACAGACACACCATCACACACACACACTGTCACAGACACACCATCACACACACACACACTGTCACAGACACACCATCACACACAACGTCACTCACACACCATCACACACACAACGTCACTCACACACATTTATAATCAGCTCTCGTGTTTACTAACATCCCCCCTCTACACTAACCCCCTCCCGATGCTTTAGGATTCCTTTGATGTCCTCAGAGTGCGTGTGTGTGTGTGTGTGTGTGCTTGCGTGTGTGTGTGTACAACACCTGCTGTGATAATTTTGTCTTCTACTTTGATTTTTCCCTCTGTGGTTAACCTGGTGTTAAACTGTTCTGAACTCCCTAGGTCAAAACACACACACACACACACACACACACACACACACACACACACACACACACACACACACACAGCAAGCATAATGCAGTCCAGGAACAGTACTGTCTCCTGATGTTCTCTCTCTGTACCTGCTGTGTTCTAAATGAACATACTGCGTTATATTAGATATTCTACAGACTATAGATATATATACTGATTACTAACACTACAGACTATAGATATATATACTGATTACTAACACTACAGACTATAGATATATATACTGATTACTAACACTATAGACTATAGATATATATACTGATTACTAACACTATAGATATATATACTGATTACTAACACTATATATATATATACTGATTACTAACACTACAGACTATAGATATATATACTGATTACTAACACTATAGTTATAGATATATATACTGATTACTAACACTATAGACTATAGATATATATACTGATTACTAACACTATAGATATATATACTGATTACTAACACTATAGATATATATACTGATTACTAACACTACAGACTATAGATATATATACTGATTACTAACACTATAGTTATATATACTGATTACTAACACTACAGACTATAGATATATATACTGATTAGTAACACTATAGATATATATACTGATTACTAACACTATAGATATATATACTGATTACTAACACTATAGACTATAGATATATATACTGATTACTAACACTATAGTTATATATACTGATTACTAACACTACAGACTATAGATACCAGATACCAGATATATATACTGATTACTAACACTATAGACTATAGATATATATACTGATTACTAACACTATAGACTATAGATATATATACTGATTACTAACACTATAGACTATAGATATATATACTGATTACTAACACTATAGATATATATACTGATTACTAACACTATAGATATATATACTGATTACTAACACTACAGACTATAGATATATATACTGATTACTAACACTATAGACTATAGATATATATACTGATTACTAA
>NC_092156.1:75279717-75309717 GCF_045791955.1 Oncorhynchus clarkii lewisi | reverse complement strand
GGAGGGACAGAGAGAGGAAGGGAGGGAGGGACAGAAAGAGGAAGGGAGGGAGGGACAGAGAGAGGGAGGGAGGGACAGAGGGAGGGAGGGAGGGAGAGAGGGGAGAGAGAGAGAGAGGGAGGGAGGGAGGGACAGAGAGAGGGAGGGAGGGAGAGAGAGAGGGATAGACAGAGAGAGAGGGGAGAGAGGGAGAGACATAGAGAGGGAGAGACAGAGAGAGAGGGGAGACAGAGAGAGGGAGAGGGAGTGTTAGAAGCGAGACAGAGAGAGGGGAGACAGAGAGAGAGAGGAGACAGAGAGGGGAGACAGAGAGAGAGGGAGGCTGAGAGAGAGGGGAGGCTGAGAGAGAGGGGAGACAGCGAGAGAGGGGAGACGGAGAGAGAGGGGAGACTGAGAGAGGGGAGACAGAGAGAGCAGAGACAGAGAGAGCAGAGACTGAGAGAGAGGGGAGGCGGAGAGAGAGGGGAGGCGGAGAGAGAGGGGAGGCGGAGAGAGAGGGGAGGCGGAGAGAGAGGGGAGACGGAGAGAGAGGGGAGACGGAGAGAGAGGGGAGACTGAGAGAGAGGGGAGGCTGAGAGAGAGGGGAGACAGAGAGAGGGAAGGAAGGCGGAGAGAGAGGGGAGGCTGAGAGAGAGGGGAGACTGAGGAGACGGGAGATACAGAGAGACAGAGAGAGAGGAGAGAGACAGAGAGAGGGGAGGCGGAGAGAGAGGGGAGACAGAGAGAGGGGAGAGACAGAGAGAGAGCAGAGACAGAGAGAGCAGAGACAGAGAGAGCAGAGACAGAGAGAGAGGGGAGGCGGAGAGAGAGGGGAGGCGGAGAGAGAGGGGAGGCGGAGAGAGAGGGGAGACGGAGAGAGAGGGGAGACGGAGAGAGAGGGGAGACTGAGAGAGAGGGGAGGCTGAGAGAGAGGGGAGACTGAGAGAGAGGGAAGGAAGGCAGAGAGAGAGGGGAGGCTGAGAGAGAGGGGAGACAGAGAGAGAGGGGAGACTGAGGAGATGGGAGATACAGAGAGAGAGGAGAGAGACAGAGAGAGGGGAGGCGGAGAGAGAGGGTAGAGACAGAGAGAGAGGGGAGACAGAGAGAGAGGAGAGACAGAGAGAGAGGGGAGACAGAGAGAGAGGAGAGACAGAGAGAGAGGGGAGACAGAGAGAGAGGGGAGAGACAGAGAGAGAGGGAGAGAGAGAGGAGAGACAGAGAGAGAGGGGAGAGACAGAGAGAGGGGAGGCGGAGAGAGAGGGGAGAGACAGAGAGAGAGAGACAGAGAGAGAGGGAGAGAGAGAGGAGAGACAGAGAGAGAGGAGAGACAGAGAGAGAGGGGAGACAGAGAGAGAGAGGAGAGACTGAGAGAGAGGGGAGACAGAGAGAGAGGGGAGACTGAGAGAGAGGGGAGACAGAGAGAGAGGGGAGACAGAGAGAGAGGAGAGACAGAGAGAGAGGGGAGACAGAGAGAGAGAGGAGAGACAGAGAGAGAGGGGAGACGGAGAGAGAGGGGAGGCTGAGAGAGAGGGGAGACTGAGGAGACGGGAGATACAGAGAGACAGAGAGAGAGGAGAGAGACAGAGAGAGGGGAGGCGGAGAGAGAGGGGAGACAGAGAGAGGGGAGAGACAGAGAGAGAGCAGAGACAGAGAGAGCAGAGACAGAGAGAGGGGAGACTGAGAGAGAGGGGAGACTGAGGAGAGGGGAGACAGAGAGAGGGAAGGAAGGCGGAGAGAGAGGGGAGGCTGAGAGAGAGGGGAGACTGAGGAGACGGGAGATACAGAGAGACAGAGAGAGGAGAGAGAGACAGAGAGAGGGGAGGCGGAGAGAGAGGGGAGACAGAGAGAGGGGAGAGACAGAGAGAGAGCAGAGACAGAGAGAGCAGAGACAGAGAGAGCAGAGACAGAGAGAGAGGGGAGGCGGAGAGAGAGGGGAGGCGGAGAGAGAGGGGAGACGGAGAGAGAGGGGAGACGGAGAGAGAGGGGAGACTGAGAGAGAGGGGAGGCTGAGAGAGAGGGGAGACTGAGAGAGAGGGAAGGAAGGCGGAGAGAGAGGGGAGGCTGAGAGAGAGGGGAGACAGAGAGAGAGGGGAGACTGAGGAGATGGGAGATACAGAGAGAGAGGAGAGAGACAGAGAGAGGGGAGGCGGAGAGAGAGGGTAGAGACAGAGAGAGAGGGGAGACAGAGAGAGAGGAGAGACAGAGAGAGAGGGGAGACAGAGAGAGAGGAGAGACAGAGAGAGAGGGGAGACAGAGAGAGAGGGGAGAGACAGAGAGAGAGGGGAGAGAGAGAGGAGAGACAGAGAGAGAGGGGAGAGACAGAGAGAGGGGAGGCGGAGAGAGAGGGGAGAGACAGAGAGAGAGAGACAGAGAGAGAGGGGAGAGAGAGAGGAGAGACAGAGAGAGAGGGGAGAGACAGAGAGAGGGGAGGCGGAGAGAGAGGGGAGAGACAGAGAGAGAGAGACAGAGAGAGAGGGGAGACAGAGAGAGAGGGGAGACAGAGAGAGAGGAGAGACAGAGAGAGAGGGGAGACAGAGAGAGAGAGGAGAGACAGAGAGAGAGGGGAGACTGAGAGAGAGGGGAGACTGAGAGAGAGGGGAGACTGAGAGAGAGGGGAGACTGAGAGAGAGGGGAGACTGAGGAGAGGGGAGACGGAGAGAGAGGGGAGACGGAGAGAGAGGGGAGACGGAGAGAGAGGGGAGACTGAGAGAGAGGGGAGGCTGAGAGAGAGGGGAGACAGAGAGAGGGAAGGAAGGCGGAGAGAGAGGGGAGGCTGAGAGAGAGGGGAGACTGAGAGAGAGGGGAGACAGAGAGAGAGGAGAGACAGAGAGAGAGGGGAGACAGAGAGAGAGAGAGGAGAGACAGAGAGAGAGGGGAGACTGAGAGAGAGGGGAGACTGAGAGAGAGGGGAGACTGAGAGAGAGGGGAGACTGAGAGAGAGGGGAGACTGAGAGAGAGGGGAGACTGAGAGAGAGGGGAGACTGAGAGAGAGGGGAGACTGAGGAGAGGGGAGACTGAGGAGAGGGGAGACAGAGAGAGAGGAGAGACAGAGAGAGAGGGGAGACAGAGAGAGAGAGGAGAGACAGAGAGAGAGGGGAGACTGAGAGAGAGGGGAGACTGAGAGAGAGGGGAGACTGAGAGAGAGGGGAGACTGAGAGAGAGGAGAGACAGAGAGAGAGGGGAGACAGAGAGAGAGAGGAGAGACAGAGAGAGAGGGGAGACTGAGAGAGAGGGGAGACTGAGAGAGAGGGGAGACTGAGGAGAGGGGAGACTGAGAGAGAGGGGAGACTGAGAGAGAGGGGAGACTGAGAGAGAGGGGAGACTGAGGAGAGGGGAGACTGAGGAGAGGGGAGACTGAGGAGAGGGGAGACTGAGAGAGAGGGGAGACAGAGAGAGGGGAGAGACAGAGAGAGAGGTGTCCGGATGTTTATCCCTTCGACTTCCTGTATTGAGACAAATTATTACGTAAACAGTGTTTTTCTGAGTAAACGAGGATAGCTGAATACTTTTGAAGGGACGCGGGCACGTGATGTCATCACATAACTATAAAACTACACTAGTCTACACAGTTCATTCATAACTATAAAACTACACTAGTCTACACAGTTCATTCATAACTATAAAACTACACTACACATTTCATTCATAACTATAAAACTACACAAACAAACCTATTTCAACCTGAATATCTTCTCCTTGCTTTTCTGTTTGGATGCAAGTTCCACCATATTATTTCGGGTCCAGTGTGCAGGTTCACCGCGGCTCGGGCCATGGAGCCGGGCCGTGGAGCCGGGCCGTGGAGCCGGGCCGTGGAGATCGTCGGACCGTGGAGATACGTTGGCACATGACAGTTATTAGAACATGGCAAATGTTAGACAATTATTGCATTCTATCCATGCTGGCTTTCACTGGCTACCTGAGACATGATACAGACAGGAGGAGGACAGACGGGCTACCTGAGACATGAAACAGACAGGAGGAGGACAGACAGGAGGAGGACAGACTGGCTACCTGAGACATGATACAGACAGGAGGAGGACAGACGGGCTACCTGAGACATGAAACAGATAGGAGGAGGACAGACAGGAGGAGAACAGACTGGCTACCTGAGACATGATACAGACAGGAGGAGGACAGACGGGCTACCTGAGACATGATAAAGACAGGAGGAGGACAGACAGGAGGAGAACAGACTGGCTACCTGAGACATGATACAGACAGGAGGAGGACAGACGGGCTACCTGAGACATGAAACAGAAAGGAGGAGGACAGACAGGAGGAGGACAGACTGGCTACCTGAGACATGATACAGATAGGAGGACAGACAGGCTACCTGAGACATGATACAGATAGGAGGAGGACAGACTGGCTACCTGAGACATGAAACAGACAGGAGGAGGACAGACGGGCTACCTGAGACATGAAACAGACAGGAGGACAGACAGGCTACCTGAGACATGATACAGACAGGAGGAGGACAGACGGGCTACCTGAGACATGAAACAGATAGGAGGAGGACAGACAGGAGGAGGACAGACTGGCTACCTGAGACATGATACAGACAGGAGGAGGACAGACGGGCTACCTGAGACATGATACAGACAGGAGGAGGACAGACAGGCTACCTGAGACATGAAACAGATAGGAGGAGGACAGACAGGAGGAGAACAGACTGGCTACCTGAGACATGATACAGACAGGAGGAGGACAGACGAGCTACCTGAGACATGATACAGACAGGAGGAGGACAGACGGGCTACCTGAGACATGAAACAGAAAGGAGGAGGACAGACAGAAGGAGGACAGACTGGCTACCTGAGACATGATACAGATAGGAGGACAGACAGGCTACCTGAGACATGATACAGATAGGAGGAGGACAGACTGGCTACCTGAGACATGAAACAGACAGGAGGAGGACAGACGGGCTACCTGAGACATGAAACAGACAGGAGGACAGACAGGCTACCTGAGACATGATACAGACAGGAGGAGGACAGACGGGCTACCTGAGACATGAAACAGATAGGAGGAGGACAGACAGGAGGAGGACAGACTGGCTACCTGAGACATGATACAGATAGGAGGACAGACAGGCTACCTGAGACATGATACAGATAGGAGGAGGACAGACTGGCTACCTGAGACATGAAACAGACAAGAGGAGGACAGACGGGCTACCTGAGACATGAAACAGACAGGAGGAGGACAGACGAGCTACCTGAGACATGAAACAGATAGGTGGAGGACAGACAGGAGGAGGACAGACTGGCTACCTGAGACATGATACAGATAGGAGGACAGACAGGCTACCTGAGACATGATACAGATAGGAGGAGGACAGACTG
Source organism: Oncorhynchus clarkii lewisi (assembly GCF_045791955.1). Taxonomy (NCBI): domain Eukaryota; kingdom Metazoa; phylum Chordata; class Actinopteri; order Salmoniformes; family Salmonidae; genus Oncorhynchus; species Oncorhynchus clarkii. The sequence goes on along the minus strand of NC_092156.1, from coordinate 75,304,390 downwards.
GCTACCTGAGACATGAAACAGACAGGAGGAGGACAGACGGGCTACCTGAGACATGAAACAGACAGGAGGACAGACAGGCTACCTGAGACATGAAACAGACAGGAGGAGGACAGATAGGAGGAGGACAGACAGGAGGAGGACAGACAGGCTACCTGAGACATGAAACAGACAGGAGGAGGACAGACAGGAGGAGGACAGACTGGCTACCTGAGACATGAAACAGATAGGAGGAGGACAGACAGGAGGAGGACAGACTGGCTACCTGAGACATGATACAGATAGGAGGACAGACAGGCTACCTGAGACATGAAACAGACAGGAGGAGGACAGACAGGCTACCTGAGACATGAAACAGACAGGAGGAGGACAGACAGGCTACCTGAGACATGAAACAGACAGGAGGAGGACAGACAGGAGGAGGACAGACAGACTGTCAGCCTTAATGGAAACACTTCCAACATCCATCTGTTTTAATAGACACAGGATAGTAACATTGAAAGGCACCACAGCAGCCATCTGTTTTAATAGACACAGGATAGTAACATTGAAAGGCACCACAGCAGCCATCTGTTTTAATAGACACAGGATAGTAACATTGAAAGGCACCACAGCAGCCATCTGTTTTAATAGACACAGGATAGTAACATTGAAAGGCACCACAGCAGCCATCTGTTTTAATAGACACAGGATAGTAACATTGAAAGGCACCACAGCAGCCATCTGTTTTCATAGACACAGGATGGTAACATTGAAAGGCACCACAGCAGCCATCTGTTTTCTATGCAAACTTTCTCCACATCTTTGGACAAGTTCATGGAAGCACAGCTGGTGAGGTCAGGTCTTGTTTTGTAGAGACTGGTCTCAGATCAGGGTCCAACTGGACTTCCTGGTTAAGTCGTGGTGGTCAGCAGGTGCCACTCTGTCAGTCAGAAACTCCTGTGGGAATGGCCTTTTCTCTCTTTCTTTACATTTGGAATGTTAGCACAAACAGACTGGTAACCAGGCTATATATTCCCCTATAAAGTGCTCTACTGATGGCTAGATGGTTTATGTGACCCTGGCCAAAGGTAGTGCACTGAGACAGTCTAGTGACTGAGTCAGACAGACAGACAGACAGACAGGCAGACAGACAGGCAGACAGACAGGCAGACAGACAGACAGACAGACAGACAGGCAGACAGACAGGCAGACAGACAGACAGGCAGACAGGCAGACAGGCAGGCAGGCAGGCAGGCCAGGCCAAAGCTGGTATATTGTCAATATATTGTTGTTTTTTTCACGTTTTATTTTTTTTCTGGCAATGTACTCGGGAGAAGTTTTGGAATGATCTTGTATTCTGGGAATGATCTTGTATTCTTATCGTCTGGGACATGGCCTGGCCTGGCCTGGCCTGGCCATGTCCCAGACGATAAGTGAAATGGTGTCAGAAGAGGTTTATTGGAGATATAAAAACATTTCCATGCTAGTGTTCCTTCCCCTCCTTTCCTCGACCTGCTAACGCCAAGTTTCTGGTGCTAATATAGGGAGGGAGGGAGGGGGGCTGGAGAGAGGGAGGGAGGGAGGGAGGGAGGGAGGGAGGGAGGAGAGAGAGAGAGAGGGTGGGAGAGAGAGAGGGAGGGAGGGAGGGAGGGAGGGAGGAGAGAGAGAGAGGGAGGGAGGGGTTGGAGATATTCTCCTTTCCAGTTGATTTAGCTTCAACTTTGGTTTGGTACGTAACACTCAGCACTTAATGGTCAGACGTGATACCTTTCCAGAGTTAAAGAGTGCCTCGCTCACGTCGTCTGTGTCTAGTTCTCTCTGCTTGTCTTTCCATTCTGGATAACAACATCATGTACTTCACATGTGGAATATTGGTGACCTTATAAGAAGTAATCAAACTATGAATAAAAGGACAAATTGATCACAGAAACCTCAGTGACCACTCTGTTGGTCTTTAGCACACCTCTTCTCTCTCCTCCTGTCCTCTCCTCCTCTCCTACTGTCCTCTTTCTCTCCTCTCCTACTGTCCTCCCTCCTCCCCTCCTGTCCTCTCTCTCCTAACCTCCTGTCCTCTCTCTCTCCCCTCCTATCCTCTCTCCTCCCCTCCTGTCCTCTCTCTCCTTCCCTCCTGTCCTCTCTCTCTCCTTCGCTCCTGTCCTCTCTCTCTCCTCCCCTCCTGTCCTCTCTCTCTCCTCCCCTCCTGTCCTCTCTCTCTCTCTCCTCCCCTCCTCCCCTCCTCCCCTCTCTCTCCTCCCCTCCTGTCCTCTCTCTCTCCCCTCCTATCCTCTCTCCTCCCCTCCTGTCCTCTCTCTCCTCCCCTCCTGTCCTCTATCTCTCCTCCCCTCCTGTCCTCTCTCTCTCCTTCCCTCCTGTCCTCTCTCTCTCCTCCCCTCCTGTCCCCTCTCTCTCCTCCCCTCCTGTCCTCTCTCTCCTACCCTCCTGTCCTCTCTCTCCTACCCTCCTGTCCTCTCGCTCTCCTTCCCTCCTGTCCTCTCTCTCCTCCCCTCCTGTCCTCTCTCTCTCCTTCCCTCCTGTCCTCTCTCTCCTCCCCTCCTGTCCTCTCTCTCCTCCCCTCCTGTCCTCTCTCTCCTCTCCTCCTGTCCCCTCTCTCTCCTCTCCTCCTGTCCCCTCTCTCCTCCCTCCTGTCCTCTCTCTCCTCCCCCCTGTCCTCTCTCTCTCCTCCCCTCCTGTCCTCTCTCTCCTCCCCCCTGTCCTCTCTCCTCCCCCCTGTCCTCTCTCCTCCTGTCCCCTCGCTCTACTCCCATCCCTCCCCTCCTGTCCTCTCTCTCTCCTCTCCTCTCCTCCCCTCCTGTCCTCTCTCTCTCCTCCCCCTGTCCCCTCTCTCTCCTCCCCCCCTGTCCCCTCTCTCTCCTGCCCTCCTGTCCTCTCTCTCTTCTCCCCCCCTGTCCCCTCTCTCTCCCCCCCCTGTCCTCTCTCTCCTCCCCTCCTGTCCTCTTTCTCTCCTCCCCTCCTGTCCTCCTTCTCTCTCCTCCCCTCCTGTCCCCCCTCTCTCTCCTCCCTTCCTGTCCCCTCTCTCTCCTCCCCCCCTGTCCCCTCTCTCTCCTCCCCCCCTGTCCCCTCTCTCTCCTACCCCCCTGTCCCCTCTCTCTCCTCCCCTCCTGTCCCCTCTCTCTCCTCCCCTCCTGTCCCCTCTCTCTCCTCCCCCCTGTCCCCTCTCTCTGCTCCCCCCCTGTCCCCTCTCTCTCCTCCCCTCCTGTCCCCCCCTCTCTCTCTCTCCTCCTGTCTGCTTCTTTCTTTCTCACCTCTAACCTCTCCTCTTGCCTTTCTGTCCCACCAGGATCACCCCAGGAGATGGCGGTGAGGAGCCAGGCTCTCCAGAACATCCGCGCCACCCGCCTCCTCCAACAACAACAACAACAACAACAGAACCAGCAGATGGTCCAGATGAACCAGGGCATCCCAGGTGGCTCGGTGGGTCCCCAACCCGACATGGGCCTCCCCTACGGCGGGCAGGGAGCCGGCCAGCAGTCCCTCTACAGCCTCAACCCCTCCATGAGCCAAATGATGCAGCACCAGAACCAAAGCGTCCAGGCCTCCATGGGTCTTCCACCAGGACACAACCCAGTGACGCGGGTCCAGAGGCAGGCGGGAGGAGGGGTTGGAGGAGGAGGAGGATACGGAGGACCACAGGGGATGATGATCAACTCCATGTCCCAGCAGCCCCTCGAGGGGCCGCCCAAAGCCCAGGCCCAGAGGTTGCAGGGCATGCTGGGAATTGGAGGAGGACCGGGAGGAGGAGGACCACAGGGAGGGATGGGAGGGTGGCCACCCCAGCAGGGGCAGTCCCTCCAGGGGATGGGAGGGCCAGGAGGGGTAGGAGGACCAGGCAGGACTACAGGCGATATGGTGGGCTTTGGCTCGGCCCAGGGGGGCTACGGCTCCATGCAGCCTGGACCCGGACAGCAGCCTCCACACCCACGCCTGGCCAAGCAACACTTCCCTGGGCACCCACAGGGCCACCCCCAGGCTATGGGTCAGGGCCAGCCCATGGACCCCAGGGCTATGAACCCTGCGGCGGGCATGGCCGGGCCCATGGACCCCAGGGCTATGAACCCTGCGGCGGGCATGGCTGGACCAGGACAGCCAAGGACCAACCAGCCCAGACCCATGGTAATGCCGGGACAGGGGGTGATGGGCCAGGGCGTGCCCAACATGGGGGCCTTTGGACAGGGGCCGGCGATGGGGGTGGGCCCTGGAGGTGGAGGAGGGTATGTGGGACAAGGAGGGGTAGGGGTCGGAGGTCAGCCTCAGGGCTACCAGAGGACGTCTAGTCAGGACCTGTCATCTTATGGATACGTTGGCGGGCAGGTGGCGCCGTCGGGCGGAGGGTTCGGATTGGCCGACGGGACAGGGGCAGACTTGGACTCAAGTGACGGTTGGATGGAAGAGTTCTTCCCCAACCAATAGCAGAGCTGGAAATGTAGTGGGGAGTTTTTACTGGAGGGACTAACGACAAAACTGCGTGGGGAAAACTTTATTGAGACGAGAGAACTGGACAGTCGGCATATTTTGTTTTGTAAAGAACGGACAGGAAGAGTTCTGTGTCGTGTATTTATGTGTGTGTGTGTGTGTGTGTGTGTGTGTGTACTGTCACGGTATTTAAAAGGCCTCTAATGGTAAACGCGGTCTGGTGGTTGTGAAATATCATTCAAGAAAGGGAAGTGATTTTGGTTTTGTCCTTTTGGGCCGTGATTTGAACCCAACCCTTTAGCAGTGTGTCAACTGGGCCCATAGGTTCATACAGGAGAGACGGGAGACTGACTACAAGACAGGAGAGACAGGACACTGACTAGAAGACAGGAGAGACAGGAGACTGACCACAAGACAGGAGAGACGGGACACTGACTACAAGACAGGAGAGACAGGAGACTGACTACAAGACAGGAGAGACAGGACACTGACTACAAAACAGGAGAGACGGGAGACTGACTACAAGACAAGAGAGACAGGAGACTGCCTACAAGACAGGAGACTGACTACAAGACAGGAGAGACAGGAGACTGACTACAAGACAGGAGAGACGGGACACTGACTACAAGACAGGAGAGACAGGAGACTGACTACAAGACAGGAGACTGACTACAAGACAGGAGAGACGGGACACTGACTACAAGACAGGAGAGACAGGAGACTGACTAGAAGACAGGAGAGACAGGAGACTGACTAGAAGACAGGAGAGACAGGAGACTGACTACAAGACAGGAGAGACTGGGACTGACTACAAGACAGGAGAGACAGGAGAGACAGGAGACTGACTACAAGACAGGAGAGACAGGAGAGACAGGAGACTGACTACAAGACAGGAGAGACAGGAGACTGACTACAAGACAGGAGAGACTGGGACTGACTACAAGACAGGATAGACAAGAGAGACAGGAGACTGACTACAAGACAGGAGAGACGGGAGGCTGCCTACAAGACAGGAGAGACAGGAGACTGACTACAAGACAGGAGAGACAGGAGACTGACTACAAGACAGGAGAGACAGGAGACTGACTACAAGACAGGAGAGACAGGAGACTGACTACAAGACAGGAGAGACGGGAGGCTGACTACAAGACAGGAGAGACGGGAGGCTGCCTACAAGACAGGAGAGACGGGAGGCTGCCTACAAGACAGGAGAGACGGGAGGCTGCCTACAAGACAGGAGAGACGGGAGGCTGCCTACAAGACAGGAGATACGGGAGGCTGCCTACAAGACAGGAGAGACGGGAGGCTGCCTACAAGACAGGAGAGACGGGAGGCTGCCTACAAGACAGGAGAGACGGGAGGCTGACTACAAGACAGGAGAGACGGGAGGCTGCCTACAAGACAGGAGAGACGGGAGGCTGCCTACAAGACAGGAGAGACGGGAGGCTGCCTACAAGACAGGAAAGATGGGACACTGACTACAAGACAGGAGAGACTGGGACTGACTACAAGACAGGAGAGACGGGAGGCTGCCTACAAGACAGGAGAGACGGGACACTGACTACAAGACAGGAGAGACAGGAGACTGACTACAAGACAGGAGAGATGGGAGACTGACTACAAGACAGGAGAGACGGGAGGCTGCCTACAAGCTCTCAAACAGGGGAGAGTCTTTTTAATATTTGTTTTTCAATATAGGGGTAGAACATCTCTATTTATTTTTCCGGTATTAGTTCTTCTTGGATACCTGGGTTATTGGATTGTGCCTGACAGGTTTCACATCTCGTTATATTCATGCTGTGTGTGATGGCGTGTGGCATGTGATCGTAGCATTTCTACACATGCAGGTCCCTTTGAGAGACAGACAGACAGACAGACAGACAGACAGACAGACAGGCAGGCAGGCAGACAGGCAGACAGACAGACAGACAGGCAGGCAGACAGACAGACAGACAGACAGGCAGGCAGGCAGGCAGACAGACAGACAGACAGACAGACAGACAAGCAGACAGACAGACAGACAAGCAGACAGACAGACAGACAAGCAGACAGACAAGCAGACAGACAGACAAGCAGACAGACATACAGACAGACGGACATATAAGCAGACAGACAAGCAGACAGACAAGCAGGAGATAAAGGCAAGGAGATAAACACACAACCCACTTCTGTAACAGCCATCAGAGCTCAGTAGAGAGCTGTCACCTCTGTCTGTCTGAGAAGTGGTTGAGATCACTCTCTCCCTCCCTCCCTCCCTCTCTCTCTCTCTCTCTCTCTCTCTCTCTCTCTCTCTCCCCACTCTTTCCCTCCCTCCCTCTTTCTCTCTCTCCCTCCCTTCCCACTCTCTCTTTCTCACTCTCCCTCCCCTCTCTCCCTCTCTCCCCACTTTTTCCCTCTCTCTCCCTCTCTTCCCACTCTTTCCCATCTCTCCTCTCTAGAGACTTGTTTTTTTGTCTGCGTTGGTTGGTTTGTTCGTCTGGCTGTGTGTACTGTGAAAACATCAAAACAAAACAGATTGCGTTCTTCTTTTGTGGCGGTATTTAGCGCAGGCGCTGTGCGGTCGCCCCGCGGTCCTGTTGCTAAGCAACCGGCCTACTCTCTCTCTCTCTCTCTGAGCCGAGCAGCCGAGCTTCTCTTCATTTCCTGTTCACTGGTAGCTGTTGCACACACGCCACACACACAGCACACACACACACACACACCACACACACACCGCTCCCCGACGGCTGAAAGGAGAAGTAGATCATTGTCAGCCAGTCAGTCAGTTAGTCAGTCAGGCAGTTAAGGGAGTAACAACATGACATCATCCTCTGTCCGTGTTATTACCAACTCTATAGAAATGGATCAAAAAGACGTATAGAAACAGGATTAGCTGGGCAGTAAATGTATTCAAGCACCACAAGTGACTTCATTTGAAATAGAAACTAACAGCCGTTTGTCGGCCATCTTGGATCCCCAAGGACAGGATTTTTTTGTGTTTATTGCTTTTAAAAAATTGTAAGTTCTCTTCCCAAATTGGTCTGAAATGAAATGTTATTTTGACAGTTAACTTTACCTTCAACTGAATTCATACTATCTCTGTTGTCTCCTCTGCTGCTTTGGTCCAGTAGACCAAACACAACGAGCTGTTGATGGATCTGAGCTCTGTGTTGTCGGTTCCACGTGTTGCGAACATCAAGTGTTTGACTGTGAAGAGAGATACATACCTCCAACCCTCACGAGATGGAGAGGTTTCAAAAATGAGGTTGTGGTGGTGGCTTGTACAATGACACTATTACCAGTGTCCCCCCCCCCCCCCCCCCTCTTTTTTACCCCCCAACGGTGAATGTTGGGCGGAGGAAGAGGTAGGTTTGACCCCGGGCTTCTCTCAACGTCAAGGTGACGAGAACGGGAGAATTCTGTCATGTCAACAAACCAGCCAAAAAACCTTCTACTAGTCTTAACTAACCCCATGTTTAGTTCACTGCCTCGCCATAGCAACCACACAAATGTTGTTGATTATATTCCGTCAGATACACACGTAGTTTTAGTGTATCTAAGTGAGTTGGAAGTTGACCTCTCTCCAAAGCATCGCTACGGTTGGTAAAACGCCCATGAAATTGTTTCGATAAATGTTTAGTTGATATTTTATTTTCATATTTTAGTAATGTAGGTTGTCCTCTGTGGTTCTGTAGTGTTGTGAGAAAGACCGACTCAGTCAGAGTGCCCCTTAAGGGGAGATCTAGGATCAGTTCCTCAAACCCTCCACCCTTCACTGTTGGGAGAGGACAAACACAAAACTAATCTTAGGTCAGTGTCTAAAAGGGGGCGTCACTTCGTCCTACTCAGAGGAGGCTGCTTGTCGAGTGTGAAGGGTTGAGCATTAAACACTTCCTGGTCAGTGTTATGGGATCCCAAAGGTCACGTAAAGGTCGCGACCCTTGACTCTTGGTCCTCTTTGTCAAAGTGAAGGATTTCCCTTCCAACAACAACAACAAAAAAGAAGCTTCCTCCAAATATCGTTGTCTGTGTCCCCGATGGCACATTATTCCCTATGGGCCCTGGTCGAAAGTAGTGCACTCGGTAGGGAATAGGGTGGGATTTGTGGTGCGGACATTATTTCCGGGACCAAGTCAAACGTAATTTTCCGATGTATTGTCGTTAACTGTAACTTTGTCTTCTTTTAAACTTTGAGTTGTTCGTTTGTACCGGTGCTGATGTGACGACGACGAGGGACAATACATCCACTAAATAACGGCTATTTGTAAATATGTTTTTTACATCAGATAATTACCATCTCTACTCTGTAAAGAAATTACCGTTTTGTTTTGTTTTTTATTAAAAATAGAAGAGTATTTTTATTTCAGTAATTGTTTTCCACTCTTAACCCATCAGAGCCGTTGCACTTCTGACGATGTCTTAACTGCTCATTTCTATTGTAAAACTTCTTCTACTGTTGATTCTGAAGTTATTTTTTTTCTAGTTTGAGATTTTGACTCTGTACCTAAAAGCAGTGATTTATTTCTTTTTATCCTGTACAGAATTCTGAAAATGTTAAAACACACAAGACAATTACAAACAAAAACAAAACACTTGTTTTTCTAAAAAAAAAATATACGAATAAAGAGAGAATGTTCTCGCTGATCATATGAAATATAATGTCTTCAGTCTGGTGGTTTCTGTGTGAGAGGACAACATTTACATGTCAGTCATTTAGCAGACGCTCTTATCCAGAGAGACTGACAGTAGTGAGAGGACAACATTTACATGTGAGTCATTTAGCGGACGCTCTTATCCAGAGAGACTGACAGTAGTGAGAGGACAACATTTACATGTGAGTCATTTAGCGGACGCTCTTATCCAGAGAGACTGACAGTAGTGAGAGGACAACATTTACATGTGAGTCATTTAGCGGACGCTCTTATCCAGAGAGACTGACAGTAGTGAGAGGACAACATTTACATGTGAGTCATTTAGCGGACGCTCTTATCCAGAGAGACTGACTGTAGTGAGAGGACAACATTTACATGTGAGTCATTTAGCGGACGCTCTTATCCAGAGAGACTGACTGTAGTGAGAGGACAACATTTACATGAGTCATTTAGCGGACGTTCTTATCCAGAGAGACTGACAGTAGTGAGAGGACAACATTTACATGTGAGTCATTTAGCAGACGCTCTTATCCAGAGAGACTGACTGTAGTGAGAGGACAACATTTACATGTGAGTCATTTAGCAGACGCTCTTATCCAGAGAGACTGACTGTAGTGAGAGGACAACATTTACATGTGAGTCATTTAGCAGACGTTCTTATCCAGAGAGACTGACAGTAGTGAGAGGACAACATTTACATGTGAGTCATTTAGCAGACGCTCTTATCCAGAGAGACTGACAGTAGTGAGAGGACAACATTTACATGTGAGTCATTTAGCAGACGCTCTTATCCAGAGAGACTGACAGTAGTGAGAGGACAACATTTACATGTGATTCATTTAGCAGACGCTCTTATCCAGAGAGACTGACAGTAGTGAGAGGACAACATTTACATGTGAGTCATTTAGCAGACGTTCTTATCCAGAGAGACTGACAGTAGTGAGAGGACAACATTTACATGTGAGTCATTTAGCAGACGCTCTTATCCAGAGAGACTGACAGTAGTGAGAGGACAACATTTACATGTGAGTCATTTAGCAGACGCTCTTATCCAGAGAGACTGACAGTAGTGAGAGGACAACATTTACATGTGATTCATTTAGCAGACGCTCTTATCCAGAGAGACTGACAGTAGTGAGAGGACAACATTTACATGTGAGTCATTTAGCAGACGCTCTTATCCAGAGAGACTTACAGTAGTGAGAGGACAACATTTACATGTGAGTCATTTAGCAGACGCTCTTATCCAGAGAGACTGACAGTAGTGAGAGGACAACATTTACATGTGAGTCATTTAGCAGACGCTCTTATCCAGAGAGACTGACAGTAGTGAGAGGACAACATTTACATGTGAGTCATTTAGCAGACGCTCTTATCCAGAGAGACTGACAGTAGTGAGAGGACAACATTTACATGTGAGTCATTTAGCAGACGCTCTTATCCAGAGAGACTGACAGTAGTGAGAGGACAACATTTACATGTGAGTCATTTAGCAGACGCTCTTATCCAGAGAGACTGACTGTAGTGAGAGGACAACATTTACATGTGAGTCATTTAGCAGACGCTCTTATCCAGAGAGACTGACTGTAGTGAGAGGACAACATTTACATGTGAGTCATTTAGCAGACGCTCTTATCCAGAGAGACTGACTGGATACATTTTTGTACTTTTTCCCCGTACTGGTCCCCCCCCCCCCGTGGAGATCGAACCCACAACCCTGGCCGTTGCAAGTGCCACGCTCTACGGACTGAGCCACGCGAGGGACCCCTGTCCTCTGTGGTTCTGTCGTGTTGTGTGAGTCTTGTAGGAATCCTTTTGTTCATTGAGGGCACACATTACACCAACACTTTCTTCTAGAAACCAAGAAACACACAACCAACTGTTCCATGTTCAACGACTCTGTAAGGAATTAATGTGTTGAGGTTGATGATGTACACATACAAATGCTTAGGCCGCACGGTCGTGCTTTTCCCCCCGGAATGAAATACTGGCACTCTGAGTGAGAAGTCATGCACATCATTTAAACTACATCTGCTAGAGACCAGCGCTCCCTTAATTCAGTCTGAAGATGATGATAATAATCATGAATCATATTCGCTGTCCTCCTGGGAGGACAGAGAGAAACCACACTGATGCTCCTCCTCTACCAATCATTCTCTTTCTCACTGCCTTAATTCAGTCTGAAGATGATGATAATAATCATGAATCATATTCGCTGTCCTCCTGGGAGGACAGAGAGAAACCACACTGATGCTCCTCCTCTACCGGTCATTCTCTTTCTCGCTGCATTTTTGTTTCCGCCTCTTGTTCACTTCCTGTTTCTCTCTCTGTATTTGCATGTATTTCTCTCTCTCTCTTTCCCTTCCTCTTCCTCTCCATACAGTATATTCACTTTCCCCTCCTTTCTGTCTCTATACAGTATACCCCCTGTCTCTCTCTCTTTCTCTGTCTCTATACAGTATACCCCCTCTTTCTCTCTGTCTCTATACAGTATACCCCCTCTCTCTCTGTCTGTCTCTATACAGTATACCCCCTCTCTCTCTGTCTGTCTCTATATAGTATACCCCCTCTCTCTCTTTGTCTGTCTCTATACAGTATACCTCCTCTCTCTCTCTCTCTCTCTTTCTCTGTCTCTATACAGTATACCCCCTCTCTTTCTCTGTCTCTATACAGTATACGTCCTCTCTCTCTCTCTCTCTGTCTGTCTCTATACAGTATACCCCCTCTCTCTCTCTGTCTGTCTCTATACAGTATACCCCCTCTCTCTTTCTCTGTCTCTATACAGTATACCTCCTCTCTCTCTCTCTTTCTCTGTCTCTATACAGTATACCCCCTCTCTCTCTGTCTCTATACAGTATACCCCCTCTCTCTTTCTCTGTCTCTATACAGTATACCTCCTCTCTCTCTCTCTTTCTCTGTCTCTATACAGTATACCCCCTCTCTCTCTCTCTTTCTCTGTCCTGACGTTGATGAATGGAAAATCATGGAGATGACAACATCATTACTCATCCTCAGGACAGACGGACACACCACCTAGAAGAGAGAGAGGAGAGGAAGATAAGGGGGACAAGAGAGAGAGGAGAGGGGTGTAGTTTGGGGTGACTGGATGGGGTTGAATGAGGTTGGGCAACAACCCTTTTAGTACCCACCCCACCCCCATTGTGAGTATGTGCTGTGGCGTTACCTTCCAAGAGCAGAGAGAGAGAAAAGATGTGGAAAGGTGTGAAAATGTGTCATCTTCCCTCCTTTACTTCCCTCGCTCGGTCTCCGTCACACAGTCACCCTGTTCCAGTCACACACAGTCACCCTGTTCCAGTCACACACACTCTCTCCCTCCCCCTGGGATCGGTACATCAGTGATTTAGATATCAGCCTCCTCCGGTCCTATTCAGTATAGTAAGCCTCAGCACAGCCAGACAGTCTTAATCAAACCCTGCTCCGCTCCAGACAATTATCCACTACTACTGTCTGGGATGATGCGTTGCACACTTCAATCAGCGGAATAAACTAAAAAATGCACCCCAAATAGCACCCTATTCCCTATGTAGTGCACTACTTTTGTTCAGAACCCATCCAAAGTAGTGCACGACAAATGTATTGGGGGTGTCATTTGGGACACCTGCCCGTAATAAATGATGTCACGTATAGGGGGAGGGACAGAGGAGACTGCTTACACTGCATGTGGTGCAAGAGAACGTGAGATGAGAGGGGGGGAGAAAATATGGAATTTATATATTATAATATTACTATATATTATAATATTGTTATTTTCTTGCTATATTCTTATTTTACTATACATTATATTACATATCATGATATATTAAGAGAGGGGAGGAGAAAATAACAGTTGGAGGGAAGAAAGAGAGAGAAAAGAGAAAGAGCTCTTCAGGAGAGACGAGAGAAAAAGCTCTTCAGGAGAGACGAGAGAAGGAGCTCTTCAGGAGAGAGACAAGAGGGAGAGTAGAGAAAGACTACAGGAGGAGGAAGACAGAGTGTGTGTATAGAGTCCTGTCTGTATAAGTAGCAGTGTGATTAATGCAGAAGCCTCCGTGGGAGCTGTAGAGGAGAAAGGAGGCCACCAGATAACACTATGGAACACGGGAGATGTGACTAGCCCTCTGCACAGCACAATAAATAACACACAAACACACAATATTGCTTTCATTTTTTTCAAGCACACAGACACACACACGGACATAAGTACTCACTCACACAGACACAGGCTACTCAATCAGCTGAGCATACACACACATTTCTTCCCTCTCTCTTAGTTTTTTTGTCAGTCTTTCTCTATTTTCCACTTCCTCTTCTCTCTAAACACAAACTCTCCTCGTCAAGTAGCTTGCTCAGTTCTCATGCACTCAGTACAGTCTGATGGTTTCTCCCATCAGTTCACGGGTGCAAGGGTAAGGTTTTTCTGGTTTTGTACCGCTATGGCGCCCTCGTGTGTCAAGTTATTGAAAATGTCAGGGAGGCAAACAGGATGAGGTAGGGGGGGGGGGGGGGGTATACCCTTTCCTTTCTGTCTGCGATCACGTGAGAGAGGAGAGGCCGAAAACAGAGCAATCGAGCCGAGAGTGACTCGGAGAGAGAGAATCATTTAGCTGAACCGCTCTTCGTTTACATGTGCTGAGTACGACAGGACTTGACATTGCATCCGCAACATGCCGACATGAACCCTACCGCCGCAAGAAGACACACCCTCCAAAAGACTTTTGGTGAGTTGATTATTGTTGTAATTTGTTGTTGTTTTTTTTGCAACTGTAACTATCAATGGTTTTTTAAAGAGCCACCGGCACCTTCATATTCATTGCCCGGTGCCCGGTTCCTCCATCCGCACCAATACAACCTGCACTCGTCCTCGCCTGTTTAGTAATAAACCGGATATCTGCCGTCTTCGATTTGAATAAAGGCAGAAGTCAAACACAGGCTGCCAGTCAGACCCTTGTGGGGCTGTTTGTTATGTGGACGGTGTTGTTTCTAAAAACACATTGTAGTTAAACACAGCAGTTTATTCACTAACGCGTTAGTTTACCAACTACCAGGAAACCAAAAGGTCTGGTAAACAACTCGTCGTTACGGTCATGAAATGTTCCCCAAGACCCGTTTCTTCACCCCAAAAACAACTGTCTGGTAACGTTTGTATTGGTTTGGTTTGTTATATTACATTTTGGATGACAAGTGGTGTGAGTTGTGTCCCGGTAAAAAACGCCTATCCGGTGTATGTGACAATAAAACATATAACGTTAAATGAACTAATATCAGAGGTACGTTTAGTTTACTAGCTAGTTAGCTACAGTTACTTAGGACCAAAACTGTCATCTTCAAATGGGAGTTAGTTAGTTAGTTAGTAGCAACTTGTCTCAGCTACTGTAACTACGTTGACTAGTTAGTTAACTGGAGATATCTAGCTAAGTAACTAGCTAGGTAGCTAAGTAAAACCACATCAGAGCTGTTTTTATCTAGATGACTGGCTATATTTGTTGTCTATATAGTCATACGTAGGCTTTCCATATACAAACAATAAAGCCTTGTCCTGTGTCAGCAATTCCAGCCAGCTGACATGTTTGGTGCTGCTTTTGTGGTTTCTAGCTAATATGGCTGTGTTTTGTAAAGTTGTGCCAACTAGTTACTAGTTAGAGAATGTAGCTAGTTGTCTTGCAGAATGACCGCTGAGAGTTAGCTGCTCATCTAGGCCTGTCCTGAACTCAACTCTTCCTGGGAAAACTTTCAAAGCAGAAATTCTCTTTTGTATTTTTTTTTTCAATTTGCCCTCGTCAGCAAAAACAAATGTAGGTTGCTAAATGTGTTTAGTGGCCAGCTAGCTAACCTCGGTATCATGGTCGAATTACTGGCCAGGGGAGTTTCCCATTGATTTTGTTAGTCAGTCTCACTATGATATCGTATTAAAAACCACAAACATTTCTCTCCACCCTGTGGCAAAATGTGTAATATTGCAAAATCTTTTCTCTGCCCCATGGCAAAATGTGTAGAATTGTGCCAAATGAACTTTAAAACCTACATTATTTCTCTCCACTGTCAAGAGGCTACGGGTTGGATGTGGGTACTAGTACACAAGAGGAACTGCCCTCATGATGAGTTAAGGTTTTTTGTGACCCCCCATCAAGGAAGACTGGAGGGATGAGGGAGAAGACTAGGACTGTATGGAGGGAGGAGACTAGGACTTTATGGAGGGAGGAGACTAGGACTGTATGGAGGGAGGAGACTAGGACTGTATGGAGGGAGAAGACTAGGACTGTATGGAGGGAGAAGACTAGGACTGTATGGAGGGAGAAGACTAGGACTGTATGGAGGGAGAAGACTAGGACTGTATGGAGGGAGAAGACTAGGACTGTATGGAGGGAGAAGACTAGGACTGTATGGAGGGAGAAGACTAGGACTGTATGGAGGGAGGAGACTAGGACTGTATGGAGGGAGAAGACTAGGACTGTATGGAGGGAGAAGACTAGGACTGTATGGAGGGAGAAGACTAGCACTGTATGGAGGGAGAAGACTAGGACTGTATGGAGGGAGGAGACTAGGACTGTATGGAGGGAGGAGACTAGGACTGTATGGAGGGAGGAGACTAGGACTGTATGGAGGGAGAAGACTAGGACTGTATGGAGGGAGGAGACTAGGACTGTATGGAGGGAGTAGACTAGGACTGTATGGAGGGAGGAGACTAGGACTGTATGGAGGGAGTAGACTAGGACTGTATGGAGGGAGGAGACTAGGACTGTATGGAGGGAGAAGACTAGGACTGTATGGAGGGATGAGGGAGAAGACTAGGACTGTATGGAGGGTTGAGGGAGAACACTAAGATTCTGTGTAGGGACTGTATGGAGGGAGAGAGGAGGATTCTGTGGAGGGAGAGAGGAGGATTCTGTGGAGGGATATGTATGGAGGGAGAGAGGAGGATATGTGGTTGAACAGTGTTACAGTAAACCATCCCGGAGTCTAAGCTAGTAGTTTGTGGGTATATTGTGTGCAGTGTTCCCCAGCCGCAGCACAGTGTTGTCTCTGCCTGTCTCTCACCCTGCTCTGTACCACCACAGCACAGTGTTGTCTCTGCCTGTCTCTCACCCTGCTCTGTACCACCACAGCACAGTGTTGTCTCTGCCTGTCTCTCACCCTGCTCTGTACCACCACAGCACAGTGTTGTCTCTGCCTGTCTCTCACCCTGCTCTGTACCGTCACAGCACAGTGTTGTCTCTGCCTGTCTCTCACCCTGCTCTGTACCACCACAGCACAGTGTTGTCTCTGCCTGTCTCTCACCCTGCTCTGTACCGTCACAGCACCGTGGGCAGAGTTATTTTAGGGATTCGGCAGGCTAAGTGTTGAAGACGTCAGATAGGCGTTGCCTGGGGTTACTGACCTTACATTGAAGCTACAAGGGAAGACTGGATCCAAATGTGTCCTGACACATCATGGTGTCTGTGTTACTATAGACTACTACTACTACTGGACCCAGATACAGGCCCAGAGACAGGTCTAGACACATCATGGTGTCTGTGTTACTATAGACTACTACTGGGCCCAGAGACAGGTCCTGACACATCATGGTGTCTGTGTTACTATAGATTACTACTACTACTGGGCCCAGAGACAGGTCCTGACACATCATGGTGTCTGTGTTACTATAGACTACAACTACTACTGGGCCCAGATACAGGCCCAGAGACAGGTCCTGACACATCATGGTGTCTGTGTTACTATAGACTACTACTGGGCCCATATACAGGCCCAGAGACAGGTCCTGACACATCATGGTGTCTGTGTTACTATAGACTACTACTACTACTGGGCCCAGATACATGCCCAGCTACGGGCCCAGATACAGGTCTAGACACATCATGGTGTCTGTGTTACTATAGACTACTACTACTACTGGGCCCAGATACAGGCCCAGCTACGGGCCCAGATACAGGTCTAGACACATCATGGTGTCTGTGTTACTATAGACTACTACTACTACTGGGCCCAGATACAGGCCCAGCTACGGGCCCAGAGACAGGTCTAGACACATCATGGTGTCTGTGTTACTATAGACTACTACTACTACTGGGCCCAGATACAGGCCCAACTCCGGGCCCAGAGACAGGTCTAGACACATCAAGGTGTCTGTGTTACTATAGACTACTACTACTACTGGGCCCAGATACAGGCCCAACTCCGGGCCCAGAGACAGGTCTAGACACATCATGGTGTCTGTGTTACTATAGACTACTACTACTACTGGGCCCAGATACAGGCCCAACTCCGGGCCCAGAGACAGGTCTAGACACATCATGGTGTCTGTGTTACTATAGACTACTACTACTACTGGGCCCAGATACAGGCCCAGCTACGGGCCCAGATACAGGTCTAGACACATCATGGTGTCTGTGTTACTATAGACTACTACTACTACTGGGCCCAGATACAGGCCCAGCTACGGGCCCAGAGACAGGTCTAGACACATCAAGGTGTCTGTGTTACTATAGACTACTACTACTACTGGGCCCAGATACAGGCCCAACTCCGGGCCCAGAGACAGGTCTAGACACATCATGGTGTCTGTGTTACTATAGACTACTACTACTACTGGGCCCAGATACAGGTCTAGACACATCATGGTGTCTGTGTTACTATAGACTACTACTACTACTGGGCCCAGAGACAGGTCTAGACACATCATGGTGTCTGTGTTACTATAGACTACTACTACTACTGGGCCCAGATACAGGCCCAACTCCGGGCCCAGAGACAGGTCTAGCTAGCCTGGTCCCTGATTGGTTTGTGCTTTTGCCTACTCCCTATTGTCATTGTGGAGCTAAAGAGAGCAGAACCTGACTGGCACCCAGGCTAAGGCCTAGCGACTAACGTGCTTTAATCCACTGACGAGACATGATGTTTGACAGAACATGTTGGTTACTGTTAGATGCTAAGCCGTCTATAAGACCTGACAGACAGCATCATTCTGGAATGTCGGCTCAACATATTTTAGGAGCTCAAATTGGATAATCAGTTCACAGACTGACTGGTTCCAACAGTCGACTACTTCGTCTCAACACCAGGTCTGACGACGGAGGTGGTGGTCTGGTCTGACGACGGAGGTGGTGGTCTGGTCTGACGACGGAGGTGGCCTGGTCTGACGACGGAGGAGGCCTGGTCTGACGGAGGTGGTGGTCTGGTCTGACGACGGAGGTGGCCTGGTCTGACGCAGGAGGAGGCCTGGTCTGACGCAGGAGGAGGCCTGGTCTGACGACGGAGGAGCCCTGGTCTGACGACGGAGGAGCCCTGGTCTGACGACGGAGGAGCCCTGGTCTGACGACGGAGGAGCCCTGGTCTGACGACGGAGGAGGCCTGGTCTGACGACGGAGGAGGCCTGGTCTGACGACGGAGGAGGCCTGGTCTGACGACGGAGGAGGCCTGGTCTGACGACGGAGGAGGCCGTCTGGTCTGACGACGGAGGTGGTGGTCTGGTCTGACGACGGAGGAGGCCTGGTCTGACGGAGGAGGTGGCCTGGTCTGACGGAGGAGGTGGCCTGGTCTGACGACGGAGGTGGTGGTCTGGTCTGACGACGGAGGTGGTGGTCTGGTCTGACGACGGAGGTGGTGGTCTGGTCTGACGACGGAGGTGGTGGTCTGGTCTGACGACGGAGGTGGTGGTCTGGTCTGACGACGGAGGTGGTGGTCTGGTCTGACGACGGTGGTCTGGTCTGACGACGGAGGAGGCCTGGTCTGACGACGGAGGAGGTGGTCTGGTCTGACGACGGAGGTGGTGGTCTGGTCTGACGACGGAGGTGGTGGTCTGGTCTGACGACGGAGGTGGTGGTCTGGTCTGACGACGGAGGTGGTGGTCTGGTCTGACGACGGAGGTGGTGGTCTGGTCTGACGACGGAGGTGGTGGTCTGGTCTGACGACGGAGGTGGTGGCCTGGTCTGACGACGGAGGAGGTGGTCTGACGACGGAGGAGGCCTGGTCTGACGACGGAGGAGGCCTGGTCTGACGACGGAGGAGTCTGACGACGGAGGAGGTGGTCTGACGACGGAGGAGGTGGTCTGACGACGGAGGAGGTGGTCTGACGACGGAGGAGGCCTGGTCTGACGACGGAGGAGGCCTGGTCTGACGACGGAGGAGGCCTGGTCTGACGACGGAGGAGGCCTGGTCTGACGAAGGAGGTGGCCTGGTCTGACGACGGAGGTGGCCTGGTCTGACGACGGAGGTGGCCTGGTCTGACGACGGAGGTGGCCTGGTCTGACGACGGAGGTGGCCTGGTCTGACGACGGAGGTGGCCTGGTCTGACGACGGAGGAGGCCTGGTCTGACGACGGAGGAGGCCTGGTCTGACGACGGAGGAGGCCTGGTCTGACGACGGAGGAGGCCTGGTCTGACGACGGAGGAGGCCTGGTCTGACGACGGAGGAGGCCTGGTCTGACGACGGAGGAGGCCTGGTCTGACGACGGAGGTGGCCTGTCGTTCGCTGCTCAATGCGTCTACAGTTTCTTGGTAGAATCTTGTCTCTTAGCTTGTGGTAGGTGATTAGTTTAGATTCAGTCAATCAAAGAGTCTACTTTGTACTAAAGAGTGGGACTTCTCAGTGAAGCGTGTGATTGTGTGTGTGTGTGTGTGTGTGGCCTCTTCTACTTTGATCTTAGCTAATGTGAGCAGAATATGTGAAAGGCTTCAGTGTCGTCACCATTAGTGATATTAAGAGGACATCCACAGAAGTGCCATCTGTTAACCCCCCCTTTCTCTCCCCCTCCATCTCCTCCCTGCCTCCCTCGTTCTTCCACCCTCTCTGCTAGTAGCTCAGTCTGCTCTCCCTCCCTCTCTCTGCTAGTAGCTCAGTCTGCTCTCCCTCCCTCTCTCCCTCCCTCTCTCTGCTAGTAGCTCAGTCTGCTCTCCCTCCCTCTCTCCCTCCCTCTCTCTGCTAGTAGCTCAGTCTGCTCTCCCTCCCTCTCTCCCTCCCTCCCTCTCTCCCTCCCTCTCTCCCTCCCTCTCTCCCCTGTAGCGATTAAGCAGCACAGCGTGATGCTAAATATAGCTTCTATTTGAGAGGAAAGCGGTGGTAATTTAGCTGTGTTTTAGACTCTGACACACACACACACACACGCACACACACACGAGTGGCCAGTCTGCAGTAGCAGCATAATGGATGTCGTTACGGGGTTGAAGGTGTCGTTATGGGGTTGAAGGTGTCGGTACGGGGTGGAAGGTGTCGGTACGGGGTGGAAGGTGTCGGTACGGGGTGGAAGGTGTCGGTACGGAGTGGAAGGTGTCGTTACGGGGTTGAAGGTGTCGTTACGGGGTTGAAGGTGTCGTTACGGGGTTGAAGGTGTCGTTACGGGGTTGAAGGTGTCGGTACGGGGTTGAAGGTGTCGGTACGGGGTTGAAGGTGTCGGTACGGGGTTGAAGGTGTCGGTACGGGGTTGAAGGTGTCGGTACGGGGTGGAAGGTGTCGGTACGGGGTGGAAGGTGTCGGTACGGGGTGGAAGGTGTCGTTGCGGGGTGGAAGGTGTCGTTGCGGGGTGGAAGGTGTCGGTGCGGGGTGGAAGGTGTCGTTGCGGGGTTGAAGGTGTCGTTGCGGGGTGGAAGGTGTCGTTACGGGGTGGAAGGTGTCGTTACGGGGTTGAAGGTGTCGTTACGGGGTTGAAGGTGTCGTTAAGGGGTTGAAGGTGTCGGTGCGGGGTGGAAGGTGTCGGTGCGGGGTGGAAGGTGTCGGTGCGGGGTGGAAGGTGTCGGTGCGGGGTGGAAGGTGTCGGTGCGGGGTGGAAGGTGTCGGTGCGGGGTGGAAGGTGTCGGTGCGGGGTGGAAGGTGTCGGTACGGGGTGGAAGGTGTCGGTGCGGGGTGGAAGGGGTCGGTGCGGGGTGGAAGGGGTCGGTGCGGGGTGAAATCCTTGCGCTCCAAAAAAAGTGAAAGAACTCTCTCATATATATATATATATATATATATATATATATATATATATATATATATATATATATTAGTAACCACACATTTTTTTTTGAACAAATCAAAATATATTTGAGATGAGATTTTTCAAAAGTAGCCACCCTTTGCCTTGATGACACTTGGTTTTCATATCAGCGTCTCTTTGTCAACACTTTGTCTCACTTCCCTCTTGGTATTGGTCAGACCGCTTTTCTGAGGTAAATGAATAAAGAAGGTTTTCTACCGTGACAAACCACGTTGTCACGGCCTCTCTGAGTCATTGTCTCTGGCGTGGGAGGTACATGCAGGCTTTCAGCCATTCAAAACACCTGGAAGATCAACTGTTCTCTCTCTTTCTCTCCCCAGCGACGTTACGAACACAAGCAGCACAGAAACGGACTCAAGTTCTGCAAGCAGATCCTGTCCAACCCCAAGTTCACAGAACATGGAGGTCAGGGAGATGGATGAGATGTAGACCCCTTTTATAAAGCCTCTCGTTGTTTCTCTCTCCCCCACCCTGCAGAGACCCTGACGATGACCTCTCGTTGTCTCCTCCTCCCCCACCCTGCAGAGACCCTGACGATGACCTCTCGTTGTCTCCCCCTCCCCCACCCTGCAGAGACCCTGACGATGACCTCTCGTTGTCTCCCCCTCCCCCACCCTGCAGAGACCCTGACGATGAAGGGTTTAACCCTGAACTGTCTGGGGAAGAAGGAGGAGGCTTACAACCTGGTCAGACGAGGCCTCCGCAACGACCTCCAGAGTCATGTCTGTAACCTTTTAAAAAACACGCCTGTGATGTGTGACTGAAACGGGATGCCGTCAAGTGTGTCAGAAAACGTCTGTAAAACCATTTTTACCTCATTATATGTTGCAAGGAACCACTTAACAAAATAAAAATACATTATTACTACTACTGTAGAGAATCAGACTGAAATGTAGTCTATCCTCTGTCTATTGGCTTCTCTTCATAGTCGAGCCTGTCTCAAAATACAACACTGCCCCTTTAAGGCTCTCCTGGAGGATGATTGGCTACCCCATAGTGGACTATAAAATACTGCAATTCCAACTAAATGCTTTGAGGTGGTTACGGTAGGCGACTTCAAAGCAAGGTAACTAGCAAAGACATGCTGATCAAAATGATCTTGTCTGGTTAAGATATTCCGTTAGTTGTCAGTTAGGTTATTCTAGGAATATTTTGAAAGTTAAAGGCCCAAATTTGAGCTCTTGAGAGGCGTTTTTACAACAGGAGTATGTAACGTTGGTTTAATAACGCACCCGTTCATGTGTTGTCGGCCATTTTGTAGTTATGAGTGTCGGTGAAATAGTTAACTAGCCAGGCAACACACTAGGTTTTGAATTGACTGTGTAGTCAGTCTGTTGTCTATCATTCTTATTGGTTACCTGCTTCTGCTAGGATGCTTGCTCTCTCTGTCTCTCTCTCTGTTTCACCACACACACACACACACACACACACACACACACACTCACACTCTCTCACCCGTTTGACATTAAGTAGCAGAGCCCTGCTCTTGTCTCTCTAAAACAGGGCCATGACTGGCTCACCCACACACACACACACACACACACACACATGAGTGAAATCTGTGCTGAAATTTCCAGCAGATAAGGCCCTGCACTGATATGT
This sequence comes from Oncorhynchus clarkii lewisi, assembly GCF_045791955.1. NCBI lineage: Eukaryota > Metazoa > Chordata > Actinopteri > Salmoniformes > Salmonidae > Oncorhynchus > Oncorhynchus clarkii. Next base: position 75,281,785 of record NC_092156.1, on the reverse strand, counting down.
GTTATCGCAGGCTAGACCCAGCCTCCAGTCAGCACACACACACACACACACACACACAGGCTAGACCCAGCCTCCAGTCAGCACACACACACACACACACACACACACAGGCTAGACCCAGCCTCCAGTCAGCACACACACCACAACACACATACTCAACAATCAATTTCACAACACATTCACAGAATTATCATGATAAAGATCAATTGAACGTTTATAACATTAATGTGCACGAGTAAGTGTTTTATAATATTGTTTATATCAGTTGTCCTGTTAGCAGAAGGCCATATGAGCAGATTTAACTCATTTAAAACAGCACATGTCTCCAGTATTTATTTAACTGGGGAAGTCAGTTAGTGTCAGCATATTCTAGCATTGTCAACATGACTCAGCAGAAACAAAAATCTACTTCCTCCTCTGCCAACTACTCTTGCTCTCTCTTTTTTTTGTTTGTTGCTGCCTTTGTTTTCTCATTGGTGAGATCAGGTTACTTCACGGAAGGGAGGATAGAAGAATACATTTTAAGTTAAAGGAACGGGAACTTGATGCTAAGCTAACCGCTAACTTGCTAGCCCCTCTCTCATTGTTTCCCTATGAGAGACTAGCGCACTATGCTAAGCTAATGGCTAACTTCTCCTTGTCCCCCCTGTAGGAGACGAGGTACCAGCCGCTGCAGCTGCGGCCAGCCCAGAGGGCTTCATGGATCGGCTACGCCATCGCCTCCTAGAGGACTACGAGATGGCTGCCAAGATAGTAGAGGAGTTCAGGAAAACACAATGGGTACGGTATGTCCAGAGACAAGCCAACCTATGGGCTGAATCAGTCTGTCCTTGGTACACACTGGGTTCACCGTTCACACCACTAATCCGATGGCTTCCTCTCCTTGTTTCTGAAAACCATTAATTTAGGATTTATTTAACCAGGTAAGTCCATTGAGAAAGTATTATATTTTACAACGACGACGTGAACGTAGTAAAGGTGGAAGTAATATGCGGCATGTCTGCACCAGGCACAGTATTTGATTAATCAGTTCAGTTCTATCTTATCAATAGAGAGGAAGGAAAGGAGACGAGGAGAGGAAACCACTGCTCTAGTGCAACAGTAGGAGCATTGAGAACATAATGTATGACTACCACTCAGAACAAAGTGTTTTCCCTCATCAGTTTACGGTCTGAGGTACAGTAAAGCTAGCTGACGGTACGACACAGTAAAGCTAGCTAAAGGTACGACACAGTAAAGCTAGCTAACGGTACGACACAGTGAAGCTAGCTGCTGGTACGACACAGTGAAGCTAGCTGCTGGTACGACACAGTAAAGCTAGCTGCTGGTACGACACAGTAAAGCTAGCTGCTGGTACGACACAGTAAAGCTAGCTAACGGTACGACACAGTGAAGCTAGCTGCTGGTACGACACAGTAAAGCTAGCTGCTGGTACGACACAGTAAAGCTAGCTAACGGTGCGACACGGTAAAGCTAGCTGACGGTGCGACACGGTAAAGCTAGCTGACGGTGCGACACGGTAAAGCTAGCTGACGGTGCAACACAGTAAAGCTAGCTGACAGTGCAACACAGTAAAGCTAGCTGACAGTGCAACACAGTAAAGCTAGCTGACAGTGCAACACAGTAAAGCTAGCTGACGGTGCGACACGGTAAAGCTAGCTGACGGTGCGACACAGTAGAGCTAGCTGACGGTGCGACACAGTAGAGCTAGCTGACGGTGCGACACAGTAGAGCTAGCTAGCTAATTGCTGACAAATGTGATCCAAACACGTATTGACTCAGGGGGTTGAGTATTTTGTGTAGATCGTTGACAAAAAAATTAAATTTTTCTTTTTTTATCCCATTTTGTAAGTAAAGGAGTGAATATTTTCTGAAGGCACAACATCATAACAATAATCTGCATCGTAAATAAATATCAACATCAGGAGAGATTTATACATCTAAAAGTAAACAAACTACAACAATAAACCACATTGACTTGTGAAAAATATGTCCCCTTTTATTAAAGATGTTTCAAACTACAAAGAATGAACAGATGATTATAATACATGGACTAATAATGGAGACA
>NC_092156.1:75271254-75279617 GCF_045791955.1 Oncorhynchus clarkii lewisi | reverse complement strand
CTTTATTTCTGTCTCTCTCCTCGTCTGTCCCTAGGTCTCACTATGTTCTGGTCTGTTTCTATCGCTGTCTGTTACTGTTGTCTCTCCCTCTTCCTCCCTCCTCTTCCTCTCTCCTCTTCCTCTCCTCGTCTGTCCCTAGGTCTCACTATGTTCTGGTCTGTTTCTATCGCTGTCTGTTACTGTTGTCTCTCCCTCTTCCTCCCTCCTCTTCCTCTCTCCTCTTCCTCTCCTCGTCTGTCCCTAGGTCTCACTATGTTCTGGTCTGTTTCTATCTCTGTCTGTTACTGTTCTCTCTCCCTCCCTCTTCCTCTCTCCTCTTCCTCTCTCCTCGTCTGTCCCTATGTCCTATTTCCCCCTCTCCTCCCCTCTCATCTTCCCCTCTCATCTTCCCCTCTCATCTTCCCCTCTCATCTTCCTCTCTCCTCTTCCTCTCTCCTCGTCTGTCCCTAGGTCTCACTATGCTCTGGTCTGTTTCTATCTCTGTCTTTATCTCTGTGTCTCTCCTCTTCCTCTCTCCTCATCTGTCCCTATGTCCTATTTCCCTCTCTCTTCCCCCCTCTTCCTCTCTCCTCCTCCCCTCTCCTCTTTCTCTCTCATCCCCTCTCCTCTCTCCTCATCCCCTCTCCTCATCCCCTCTCCTCTCTCCTCATCCCCTCCTCTTCCTCTCCTCCATTTCTCTCTCTATTTTTACATCAATTTTAACAGTTAATTTAACTCTCCCCACCCTCTACCCTTCCTCCCTCTGTCCTCTCTCCTCCTCCTCCCTCTGTCCTCCCCCTGCCCACCCCCCCTCCTCCTCCTCCTCTGTTTCTCTGTGTAGCTGTGCTGTCCATGTTGTTTTGGCCGTGGCTGCCTGATCCCCAACCAGGGCTATCTCTCAGAGGTTGCTGCCTCCCTCGTTGATATCAGGCTAGGACTGGGGGTGGTCCCTAAAACCAAGGTGAGGTGGGAGGAGGGGTGGGGGGGGGGGGGGGGAGGAGGAGTGTATCTAGTCAGTGATGATAACAGGCTGTGTGTCTAGTCAGTGTTGATAACAGGCTGTGTGTCTAGTCAGTGATGATAACAGGCTGTGTGTCTAGTCAGTGATGATAACAGGCTGTGTGTCTAGTCAGTGATGATAACAGGCTGTGTGTCTAGTCAGTGATGATAACAGGCTGTGTGTCTAGTCAGTGATGATAACAGGCTGTGTGTCTAGTCAGTGATGATAACAGGCTGTGTGTCTAGACAGTGATAATAACAGGCTGTGTATCTAGTCAGTGATGATAACAGGCTGTGTGTCTAGTCAGTGATGATAACAGGCTGTGTATCTAGTCAGTGATGATAGCAGGCTGTGTGTCTAGTCAGTGATGATAGCAGGCTGTGTGTCTAGTCAGTGATGATAACAGGCTGTGTGTCTAGTCAGTGATGATAACAGGCTGTGTGTCTAGTCAGTGATGATAACAGGCTGTGTGTCTAGTCAGTGATGATAACAGGCTGTGTGTCTAGTCAGTGATGATAACAGGCTGTGTGTCTAGTCAGTGATGATAACAGGCTGTGTGTCTAGTCAGTGATGATAACAGGCTGTGTGTCTAGTCAGTGATGATAACAGGCTGTGTGTCTAGTCAGTGATGATAACAGGCTGTGTGTCTAGTCAGTGATAATAACAGGCTGTGTGTCTTCCAGGCTGTGTATCTAGTCAGTGAGACATTTCACTACAACACTATCGACAGGGCGAAGTCCAGAGGGAAGAAATACGCCCTGGAGATGGTTCCCAAAGTAGGACGACACTTCCACAGAGTGGGCCTGCCCCCCAAGGTACCCTGACCCCTGACCCTTGACCCTACCAGTCTTATTCCTGACCCTATGTCTTAATCCCCCAAGGTGTCCTGACCTGTGTGTGTGTGTGTGTGTGTGTTTTTGCATCTTTCTGTCTGTGGGTGTGTCAGCTTGGTTCGTTCCAGCTGTTCGTGGAAGGGTACCATGAGGCTGACTATTGGTTGAGACGTTTTGAGGCGGAGCCTCTCCCAGAGAACATCAGGAAACAGCTCCAGTCTCAGTTTGAGAGGCTCGTCATTCTGGACTACGTCATCAGAAACACAGGTGTGTGTGTGTGTGTGTGTGTGTGTGTGTGTGCGCTCACAGGAAGGAGTATCTGTAGTGTTTAGACTTTTCCTGGTGACTTCCTTTCACAGTACACGGTTCACACGGGGGGGTAAAATTTGCGATACGGAGAACGGATTTCAACACACAGGCATTTTATCGACGTGACGAGATCCAACTAGATGTATTGAACTGGGTAGGGAATCAACTAGATGTATTGAACTGGGTAGGGAATCAACTAGATGTATTGAACTGGGTAGGGAATCAACTAGATGTATTGAACTAGGTAGGGAATCAACTGGGTAGGGAATCAACTAGATGTATTGGACTCGGTAGGGAATCAACTAGATGTATTGAACTAGGTAGGGAATCAACTAGATGTATTGGACTCGGTAGGGAATCAACTAGATGTATTGGACTCGGTAGGGAATCAACTAGATGTATTGGACTCGGTAGGGAATCAACTAGATGTATTGGACTCGGTAGGGAATCAACTAGATGTATTGGACTCGGTAGGGAATCAACTAGATGTATTGAACTAGGTAGGGAATCAACTAGATGTATTGAACTAGGTAGGGAATGGGTAAGGAATCAACTGGATTTATTGAAGTAGTTAGGGAATGGGTAAGGAATCAACTAGATGTATTGAAGTAGGTAGGGAATCAACTAGATGTATTGGACTCGGTAGGGAATCAACTAGATGTATTGAACTAGGTAGGGAATCAACTAGATGTATTGAACTAGGTAGGGAATCAACTAGATGTATTGAACTCGGTAGGGAATCAACTAGATGTAGGGAATCAACTAGATGTATTGAAGTAGGTAGGGAATCAACTAGATGTATTGAACTCGGTAGGGAATCAACTAGATGTAGGGAATCAACTAGATGTATTGAACTGGGTAGGGAATCAACTAGATGTATTGAACTGGGTAGGGAATCAACTAGATGTATTGAACTAGGTAGGGAATCAACTAGATGTATTGAACTCGGTAGGGAATCAACTAGATGTAGGGAATCAACTAGATGTATTGAACTGGGTAGGGAATCAACTAGATGTATTGAACTCGGTAGGGAATCAACTAGATGTAGGGAATCAACTAGATGTATTGAACTCGGTAGGGAATCAACTAGATGTATTGAACTGGGTAGGGAATCAACTAGATGTATTGAACTGGGTAGGGAATCAACTAGATGTATTGAACTAGGTAGGGAATCAACTGGGTAGGGAATCAACTAGATGTATTGGACTCGGTAGGGAATCAACTAGATGTATTGAACTAGGTAGGGAATCAACTAGATGTATTGGACTCGGTAGGGAATCAACTAGATGTATTGGACTCGGTAGGGAATCAACTAGATGTATTGGACTCGGTAGGGAATCAACTAGATGTATTGGACTCGGTAGGGAATCAACTAGATGTATTGGACTCGGTAGGGAATCAACTAGATGTATTGAACTAGGTAGGGAATCAACTAGATGTATTGAACTAGGTAGGGAATGGGTAAGGAATCAACTAGATGTATTGAAGTAGGTAGGGAATCAACTGGATTTATTGAAGTAGGTAGGGAATGGGTAAGGAATCAACTAGATGTATTGAAGTAGGTAGGGAATCAACTAGATGTATTGGACTCGGTAGGGAATCAACTAGATGTATTGAACTAGGTAGGGAATCAACTAGATGTATTGAACTAGGTAGGGAATCAACTAGATGTATTGAACTCGGTAGGGAATCAACTAGATGTAGGGAATCAACTAGATGTATTGAAGTAGGTAGGGAATCAACTAGATGTATTGAACTCGGTAGGGAATCAACTAGATGTAGGGAATCAACTAGATGTATTGAACTGGGTAGGGAATCAACTAGATGTATTGAACTGGGTAGGGAATCAACTAGATGTATTGAACTAGGTAGGGAATCAACTAGATGTATTGAACTCGGTAGGGAATCAACTAGATGTAGGGAATCAACTAGATGTATTGAACTGGGTAGGGAATCAACTAGATGTATTGAACTCGGTAGGGAATCAACTAGATGTAGGGAATCAACTAGATGTATTGAACTCGGTAGGGAATCAACTAGATGTATTGAACTCGGTAGGGAATCAACTAGATGTATTGAACTCGGTAGGGAATCAACTAGATGTATTGAACTGGGTAGGGAATCAACTAGATGTATTGAACTGGGTAGGGAATCAACTAGATGTATTGAACTCGGTAGGGAATCAACTAGATGTAGGGAATCAACTAGATGTATTGAACTCGGTAGGGAATCAACTAGATGTATTGAACTCGGTAGGGAATCAACTAGATGTATTGAACTCGGTAGGGAATCAACTAGATGTATTGAACTGGGTAGGGAATCAACTAGATGTATTGAACTGGGTAGGGAATCAACTAGATGTATTGAACTCGGTAGGGAATCAACTAGTTGTAGGGAATCAACTAGATGTATTGAACTCGGTAGGGAATCAACTAGATGTATTGAACTCGGTGGGGAATCAACTAGATGTATTGAACTAGGTAGGGAATCAACTAGATGTATTGAACTCGGTAGGGAATCAACTAGATGTATTGAACTCGGTAGGGAATCAACTAGATGTATTGAACTCGGTAGGGAATCAACTAGATGTATTGAACTCGGTAGGGAATCAACTAGATGTATTGAACTGGGTAGGGAATCAACTAGATGTATTGAACTGGGTAGGTAATCAACTAGATGTATTGAACTCGGTAGGGAATCAACTAGTTGTAGGGAATCAACTAGATGTATTGAACTCGGTAGGGAATCAACTAGATGTATTGAACTCGGTGGGGAATCAACTAGATGTATTGAACTAGGTAGGGAATCAACTAGATGTATTGAACTAGGTAGGGAATCAACTAGATGTATTGAACTCGGTAGGGAATCAACTAGATGTATTGAACTCGGTAGGGAATCAGCTAGATGTATTGAACTCGGTAGTGAATCAACTAGATGTATTGAACTCGGTAGGGAATCAACTAGATGTATTGAACTCGGTAGGGAATCAACTAGATGTATTGAACTAGGTAGGGAATCAACTAGGTAGGGAATCAACTAAATGTATTGAACTAGGTAGGGAATCAACTAGGTAGGGAATCAACTAAATGTATTGAACTAGGTAGGGAATCAAGTAGATGTATTGAACTGGGTAGGGAATCAACTAGATGTATTGAACTGGGTAGGGAATCAACTAGATGTATTGAACTCGGTAGGGAATCAACTAGATGTATTGAACTTGGTAGGGAATCAGCTAGATGTATTGAACTCGGTAGTGAATCAACTAGATGTATTGAACTCGGTAGGGAATCAACTAGATGTATTGAACTAGGTAGGGAATCAACTAGGTAGGGAATCAACTAAATGTATTGAACTAGGTAGGGAATCAACTAAATGTATTGAACTAGGTAGGGAATCAAGTAGATTTATTGAACTGGGTAGGGAATCAACTAGATGTATTGAACTCGGTAGGGAATCAACTAGATGTATTGAACTAGGTAGGGAATCAACTAGATGTATTGAACTCGGTAGGGAATCAACTAGATGTATTGAACTCGGTAGGGAATCAACTAGGTAGGGAATCAACTAGATGTATTGAACTCGGTAGGGAATCAACTAGATGTATTGAACTCGGTAGGGAATCAACTAGATGTATTGAACTAGGTAGGGAATCAACTCGGTAGGGAATCAACTAAATGTATTGAACTAGGTAGGGAATCAAGTAGATGTATTGAACTCGGTAGGGAATCAACTAGGTAGGGAATCAACTTCATGTATTGCACTGGGTAGGGATTTAACTAGATGTATTGAACTAGGTAGGGAATCAACTAGATGTATTGGACTCGGTAGGGAATCAACTAGATGTATTGGACTCGGTAGGGAATCAGCTAGATGTATTGAACTAGGTAGGGAATCAGCTAGGTAGGGAATCAACTAGATGTATTGAACTAGGTAGGGAATCAACTTGATGTATTGAACTAGGTAGGGAATCAACTTCATGTATTGAACTAGGTAGGGAATCAACTAGATGTTTTGGACTCGGTAGGGAATCAACTAGATGTATTGAACTCGGTAGGGAATCAGCTAGATGTATTGAACTAGGTAGGGAATCAGCTAGGTAGGGAATCAACTAGATGTATTGAACTAGGTAGGGAATCAACTTCATGTATTGAACTAGGTAGGGAATCAACTTGATGTATTGAACTCGGTAGGGAATCAACTAGATGTTTTGGACTCGGTAGGGAATCAACTAGATGTATTGAACTAGGTAGGGAATCAACTAGATGTATTGAACTAGGTAGGGAATCAACTAGTTGTAGGGAATCAACTAGATGTATTGAACTCGGTAGGGAATCAACTAGATGTATTGAACTCGGTAGGGAATCAACTAGATGTATTGAACTCGGTAGGGAATCAACTAGTTGTAGGGAATCGACTAGATGTATTGAACTCGGTAGTTCATGTTTAATTCATTACACATGAGCAGAATGCGTCAGTGGTGGTGATGATGATGTTGATGATGAGCAGAATGCGTCAGTGGTGGTGATGATGATGATGATGAGCAGAATGCGTCAGTGGTGATGATGATGATGTTGATGATGAGCAGAATGCGTCAGTGGTGATGATGATGAGCAGAATGCGTCAGTGGTGGTGATGATGATGATGATGATGAGCAGAATGCGTCAGTGGTGGTGATGATGATGATGATGAGCAGAATGCGTCAGTGGTGATGATGATGAGCAGAATGCGTCAGTGGTGGTGATGATGATGATGATGAGCAGAATGCGTCAGTGGTGGTGATGATGATGATGATGATGAGCAGAATGCGTCAGTGGTGATGATGATGAGCAGAATGCGTCAGTGGTGGTGATGATGATGATGATTAGCACAATGCGTCAGTGGTTAGTATATTCCAGGAACACCTCTCTGTCACCACTATGTCTGGCCATTTTAGCGATGATGCTAATAATGATAACAGTCTCTAGACCATGTCTACCTGACTGAATGAATATCGTGATTATTTTCCTTAACCTAGTGGCGATTTGTTTAATAAACTCTGCAATTTCCATGTGTGCTACAGAAACACCGCTAACCAAACAGGTCTCTGCTGGTGCACAGTTGAATTAGAGGGCGTTGACATCTGAATTACAGGGCATCTGAATTACAGGGCATCTGAATTACAGGGCATCTGAATTACAGGGCGTCTGAATTACAGGGCGTCGACATCTGAATTACAGGGCATCTACATCTGAATTACAGGGCATCTGAATTACAGGGCATCTGAATTACAGGGCGTCTGAATTACAGGGCGTCTGAATTACAGGGCGTCTGAATTACAGGGCGTCTGAATTACAGGGCGTCTGAATTACAGGGCGTCAGAATTAAAGGGCATCTACATCTGAATTACAGGGCATCTGAATTACAGGGCATCTACATCTGAATTACAGGGCGTCGACATCTGAATTACAGGGCGTCGACATCTGAATTACAGGGCATCTGAATTACAGGGCATCTGAATTACAGGGCATCTGAATTACAGGGCGTCGACATCTGAATTTACAGGGCGTCTACATCTGAATTACAGGGCGTCTGAATTACAGGGCGTCTGAATTACAGGGCATCTACATCTGAATTACAGGGCATCTACATCTGAATTACAGGGCATCTACATCTGAATTACAGGGCATCTGAATTACAGGGCATCTACATCTGAATTACAGGGCATCTACATCTGAATTACAGGGCGTCGACATCTGAATTACAGGGCATCTGAATTACAGGGCATCTGAATTACAGGGCGTCGACATCTGAATTTACAGGGCGTCGACATCTGAATTTACCGGGCGTCGACATCTGTATTTACAGGGCGTCTACATCTGAATTTACAGGGCGTCTGAATTACAGGGCATCTGAATTACAGGGCGTCGACGTCTGAATTAGAGGGCGTCGACATCTGAATTAGAGGGCGTCGACATCTGAATTAGAGGGCGTCGACATCTGAATTACAGGGCATCTACAACCCGAAAATAAAACATTCCCTAAAGTACTCCTGTTGTGGTATTAAAGTGAGATTTTTGAGAGTGAAAACTTGGTGTCAAAATGGGAGAGAACAGAATGGAATCGGGCCAAAAAATAAAACAGATTTTTACAAGGAACACACAGTTCATTCATGCCCTGGAACATCTCCCTATAGCTTTGCATTGTGTTCTCATCCTATGCAGAATCTAACCCGTTCACCCTTCCTCTCCTTTCTCTCTCTTCTC
>NC_092156.1:75236254-75266254 GCF_045791955.1 Oncorhynchus clarkii lewisi | reverse complement strand
AATCACGGGCATTAACACGGAGTTGGTCCCCCCGTTGCTGTGACAACAGCCTTTGTCATGCTGATACAGGAAAGGACCTTCCCCAAACTGTTGCCATACAGTTTCGAAGCACAGCTATGAAAAACAGCCCCAGAACATTATTCCTCCTCATCCACCAAACTTTACAGTTGGCAGTGGGGCAGGTTCTCTTCTGTATGAAGACTGTATATAGAGTATGACCTTTCTTTGACACTCCAAATTGAGCTCAGGTGCATCCAATTTCCTTTCATCAAGGAGTCCACCTGAATGTCTTTCATTGTTCCTTTTTCACCTCTTTCTGTTCTCTCTCCTCTCCTCCTGTCTCTCTCTCTCCTCTCCTCCTGTCTCTCCTCTCTCTCTTTCTCTCTCCTCTGCTCCTCTCCTCCTGTCTCTCCTCTCCTCCTGTCTCTCCTCTCCTCCTGTCTCTCCTCTACTCCTGTTTCCTCTACTCCTGTCTCTCCTCTTCTCCTGTCTCTCCTCCTGTCTCTCCTCTCTAGATCTTAAACCTGAGCCAGGCGTTGAAGGACAATAAAACTCCCATTCAGTTGGTCCAGATGCCCAGAGTCGTGGTGGAGAGACGGCGGACTGGAGGACAGGGGAGGGTGGTGACATTAGGAACAGCTTTCACCCAGACCTTTCACTGCAAGAGACCGTTCTTCTCTTCCTGGTAGAGGGAGGGATTGCTGGAGAGAGGACAGGGGAGGGTGGAAACATTAGGAACGGCTTTCACCCAGACCTTTCACTGCAAGAGGCCATTCTTCTCTTCCTGGTAGAGGGAGGGATGGCTGGAGAGGGAGAGAGGACAGGGGAGGGTGGTAACATTAGGAACGGCTTTCACCCAGACCTTTCACTGCAAGAGGCCATTCTTCTCTTCCTGGTAGAGGGAGGGATGGCTGGAGAGAGGACAGGGGAGGGTGGTAACATTAGGAACGGCTTTCACCCAGACCTTTCACTGCAAGAGACCGTTCTTCTCTTCCTGGTAGAGGGAGGGATGGCTGGAGAGGGAGAGAGGACAGGGGAGGGTGGTAACATTAGGAACGGCTTTCACCCAGACCTTTCACTGCAAGAGGCCATTCTTCTCTTCCTGGTAGAGGGAGGGATGGCTGGAGAGGGAGAGAGGACAGGGGAGGGTGGTAACATTAGGAACGGCTTTCACCCAGACCTTTCACTGCAAGAGGCCGTTCTTCTCTTCCTGGTAGAGGGAGGGATGGCTGGAGAGCGAGAGAGGACAGGGGAGGGTGGTAACATTAGGAACGGCTTTCACCCAGACCTTTCACTGCAAGAGGCCGTTCTTCTCTTCCTGGTAGAGGGAGGGATGGCTGGAGAGAGAGAGAGGACAGGGGAGGGTGGAGAGATGAGGAGGGAGGGAAGAGAGGGAGCCTCCACTGCAACACAATGACCTACCCTCCTGGTAGAGAGGGTGAGAGAGGGAGAGGGTGAGAGAGAGAAATGAAGGGACTCTCAGAGCATCTTTCCTCCTGGTAGAGTGAGAGGGTGGGAGAGGGAGAGGGTGAGAGAGGGAGAGGGTGAGAGAGGGAAATGAAGAGACTCAGAGCATCTTTCCTCCTGGGAGAGTGTGGGAGAGGGAGAGGGTGAGAGAGGGAGAGGGTGAGAGAGGGAAATGAAGAGACTCAGAGCATCTTTCCTCCTGATAGAGAGAGGGTGAGAGAGGAAGAGGGTGAGAGAGGGAAATGAAGAGACTCAGAGCATCTTTCCTCCTGGGAGAGGGTGGGAGAGGGAGAGGGTGAGAGAGGGAGAGGGTGAGAGAGGGAAATGAAGAGACTCAGAGCATCTTTCCTCCTGGTAGAGAGAGGGTGAGAGAGGGTGAGAGAGGGAGGGAGAGGGTGAGAGAGGGAGAAATGAAGAGACTCTCAGAGCATCTTTCCTCCAGAGGGATTGGTTTGGAGTTGGACGTCACACATCTGGGGAAACATCCCAATTGGCTCCCTATTCCCTTTATAGTGCCCTACATTAGGTCCCGGTCAATGGGATTAGTGCACCTAGGAAGGCGAGTGTTCAATTTGGGACGTATCCCGAGTGTGTGGAGCTCAGAGGAGAACCCAGGACGTCCTGAATGGAACCCTATTCCCTATACTACGTCTGACCAGAGGCCCCATAAGGGGGGCTAGAGCACTTAGGGGAATACAGTGCTAGTTGGGATACACGAACCGCGTCTTCGGTTCTACTGCCAAAATCATTGTAATATAAGCACGAAGAAAACGTTGTTTTGTTGTTGAAGGAATTAAATCCTGTTAAAAACTGGATAAAATATAATGTATGTTGCTTGAATTTGACAGTTGGCAGTTTATATTTAAATAGAGACATTTCAATGAGAGGGAAAAGTGTCGACGAGGGTGCCGTCCCAAATAGCACTACTTTCGAGTGACTCCTTTTTTTTGGGGGGGGGGGGGGGGAGCACTCGATGGTCATTTTTCATAGCAATGAATGTATTAGTTGATTAACATGTCTGTGTAATTGCTGGTGACGGTATGCTCTTGGCTATTATGGGATGGGGGTAGTGGTTTAAACTCAAGGTACGCTGTGCGATATGATGTCGTCGGGCACCGGGGGAGGGGGAGGGGGGGGGGGGGGGGGCGGCGAACTTCCTGTTTTCAAGACGACGACAATTTGAATCCCAGCCTCAATCTTGGGAAGATTCTATCTGATCAGCAGGTTGTAGACAAATGTCCCGGCGATTCACAGTAAACGTGATGTCGGCTCAAGTCAGAAAAGGCCTCAAATCCTATAACCCACGATCAGGTTCAATCCCGGCCTGATTCTTCAGCCCGAAAGTGGAACTCCTGGCAGAATTGTATTATTTTGTTTGTTGTGATTTGTTGTTGTTGTTGTCTGTAAACAGGAAGTTGCCCTGCCATGTTTGATGATGTCATAATGCTGAGACTTCCGTTTCATCTCCCACCAAATGGAAAAGGAAAAATAAGGACATTCACACACTTGCTAAACATTTATATATGTCCCATAAAGCACCCTATTACCTACAAAGTGCACTACTTTAGACCAGTACCTATAGGGACAAAGTAGTGCACTACTTTTGGACCAGGACCTATAGGGACAAAGTAGTGCACTACTTTTGGACCAGGGCCTATAGGGACAAAGTAGTGCACAACTTTGGACCAGGGCCTGCCTATAGGGACAAAGTAGTGCACTACTTTTGGACCAGAACCTATAGGGACAAAGTAGTGCACTACTTTTGGACCAGGACCTATAGGGACAAAGTAGTGCACTACTTTTGGACCAGGACCTATAGGGACAAAGTAGTGCACTACTTTTGGACCAGGGACCTATAGGGACAAAGTAGTGCACTACTTTTGGACCAGGGGCCTACAGGGATAAAGTAGTGCACTTTTCTTGGATGAAAGTAGTGAACTATATAGGGAATAGGGTGCCGTTGGTGACACAGACCCTGTTTGGGGTTTTTCATAATTTATGCATCTTTAATTTTCTATTCTCGCTGTATAATGAATGTAAAGGTAGAATTGTATTTTTTAAAAATGGTTGGAAACAAATAAATGTACATTTTGGGAATTGGTTTAAATGTGAACTCCTCCTTCTCTTCATTGGTCTATGTCATGTTCACTATGTAATGTTCACTATGTAATGTTCACTACTAGTGGTTAGAGTGTAGAGGAGGTAGGTAGTCTAGTGGTTAGAGTGTAGAGGAGGCAGGTAGCCTAGTGGTTAGAGTGTAGAGGAGGTAGGTAGTCTAGTGGTTAGAGTGTAGAGGAGGCAGGTAGCCTAGTGGTTAGAGTGTAGAGGAGGTAGGTAGTCTAGTGGTTAGAGTGTAGAGGAGGCAGGTAGCCTAGTGGTTAGAGTGTAGAGGTGGCAGGTAGTCTAGTGGTTAGGGTGTAGGGGAGGCAGGTAGCCTAGTGGTTAGAGTGTAGAGGAGGCAGGTAGTCTAGTGGTTAGAGTGTAGAGGAGGCAGGTAGCCTAGTGGTTAGAGTGTAGAGGAGGCAGGTAGTCTAGTGGTTAGGGTGTAGGGGAGGCAGGTAGCCTAGTGGTTAGAGTGTAGAGGAGGCAGGTAGTCTAGTGGTTAGAGTGTAGAGGAGGCAGGTAGCCTAGTGGTTAGGGTGTAGGGGAGGCAGGTAGCCTAGTGGTTAGAGTGTAGAGGAGGCAGGTAGCCTAGTGGTTAGAGTGTAGGGGAGGCAGGTAGTCTAGTGGTTAGAGTGTAGAGGAGGCAGGTAGCCTAGTGGTTAGAGTGTAGAGGAGGTAGGTAGACTAGTGGTTAGAGTGTAGAGGAGGTAGGTAGACTAGTGGTTAGAGTGTAGAGGAGGTAGGTAGACTAGTGGTTAGAGTGTAGAGGAGGTAGGTAGACTAGTGGTTAGAGTGTAGAGGAGGTAGGTAGACTAGTGGTTAGAGTGTAGAGGAGGCAGGTAGTCTAGTGGTTAGAGGAGGCAGGTAGTCTAGTGGTTAGAGTGTAGAGGAGGTAGGTAGACTAGTGGTTAGAGTGTAGAGGAGGCAGGTAGTCTAGTGGTTAGAGGAGGCAGGTAGCCTGGTGGTTAGAGTGTAGAGGAGGTAGGTAGACTAGTGGTTAGAGGGTAGAGGAGGCAGGTAGCCTAGTGGTTAGAGTGTAGAGGAGGTAGGTAGTCTAGTGGTTAGAGTGTAGAGGAGGCAGGTAGACTAGTGGTTAGAGTGTAGAGGAGGCAGGTAGTCTAGTGGTTAGAGTGTAGAGGAGGTAGGTAGTCTAGTGGTTAGAGTGTAGAGGAGGCAGGTAGCCTAGTGGTTAGAGGGTAGAGGAGGCAGGTAGCCTAGTGGTTAGAGTGTAGAGGAGGCAGGTAGTCTAGTGGTTAGAGGAGGCAGGTAGCCTGGTGGTTAGAGTGTAGAGGAGGTAGGTAGACTAGTGGTTAGAGGGTAGAGGAGGCAGGTAGTCTAGTGGTTAGAGTGTAGAGGAGGTAGGTAGTCTAGTGGTTAGAGTGTAGAGGAGGCAGGTAGACTAGTGGTTAGAGTGTAGAGGAGGCAGGTAGTCTAGTGGTTAGAGTGTAGAGGAGGTAGGTAGTCTAGTGGTTAGAGTGTAGAGGAGGCAGGTAGCCTAGTGGTTAGAGTGTAGAGGAGGCAGGTAGCCTAGTGGTTAGAGTGTAGAGGAGGCAGGTAGTCTAGTGGTTAGAGGAGGCAGGTAGCCTGGTGGTTAGAGTGTAGAGGAGGCAGGTAGCCTAGTGGTTAGAGTGTAGAGGAGGCAGGTAGTCTAGTGGTTAGAGTGTAGAGGAGGCAGGTAGCCTAGTGGTTAGAGTGTAGAGGAGGTAGGTAGTCTAGTGGTTAGAGTGTAGAGGCGGCAGGTAGTCTAGTGGTTAGAGTGTAGAGGAGGTAGGTAGACTAGTGGTTAGAGTGTAGAGGAGGCAGGTAGTCTAGTGGTTAGAGTGTAGAGGAGGCAGGTAGCCTAGTGGTTAGAGTGTAGAGGAGGCAGGTAGTCTAGTGGTTAGAGTGTAGAGGAGGCAGGTAGCCTAGTGGTTAGAGTGTAGAGGAGGCAGGTAGTCTAGTGGTTAGAGGAGGCAGGTAGCCTGGTGGTTAGAGTGTAGAGGAGGCAGGTAGCCTAGTGGTTAGAGTGTAGAGGAGGCAGGTAGCCTAGTGGTTAGAGTGTAGAGGAGGCAGGTAGCCTAGTGGTTAGAGTGTAGAGGAGGCAGGTAGCCTAGTGGTTAGAGTGTAGAGGAGGCAGGTAGCCTAGTGGTTAGAGTGTAGAGGAGGCAGGTAGCCTAGTGGTTAGAGTGTAGAGGAGGCAGGTAGCCTGGTGGTTAGAGGAGGCAGGTAGACTAGTGGTTAGAGGGTAGAGGAGGCAGGTAGCCTAGTGGTTAGAGTGTAGAGGAGGTAGGTAGCCTAGTGGTTAGAGTGTAGAGGAGGCAGGTAGCCTAGTGGTTAGAGTGTAGAGGAGGTAGGTAGTCTAGTGGTTAGAGTGTAGAGGAGGCAGGTAGTCTAGTGGTTAGAGTGTAGAGGTGGCAGGTAGTCTAGTGGTTAGAGTGTAGAGGAGGCAGGTAGACTAGTGGTTAGAGTGTAGAGGAGGCAGGTAGTCTAGTGGTTAGAGGAGGCAGGTAGCCTGGTGGTTAGAGTGTAGAGGAGGCAGGTAGCCTAGTGGTTATAGGGTAGAGGAGGTAGGTAGCCTAGTGGTTAGAGGGTAGAGGAGGTAGGTAGTCTAGTGGTTAGAGTGTAGAGGAGGCAGGTAGTCTAGTGGTTAGAGGGTAGCCTAGTGGTTAGAGTGTAGAAGAGGCAGGTAGCCTAGTGGTTAGAGGGTAGAGGCGGCAGGTAGCCTAGTGGTTAGAGTGTAGAGGAGGCAGGTAGCCTAGTGGTTAGAGTGTAGAGGAGGCAGGTAGCCTAGTGGTTAGAGTGTAGAGGAGGCAGGTAGCCTAGTGGTTAGAGTGTAGAGGAGGCAGGTAGCCTAGTGGTTAGAGTGTAGAGGAGGCAGGTAGCCTAGTGGTTAGAGTGTAGAGGAGGCAGGTAGCCTAGTGGTTAGAGTGTAGAGGAGGCAGGTAGCCTAGTGGTTAGAGTGTAGAGGAGGCAGGTAGCCTAGTGGTTAGAGTGTAGAGGAGGCAGGTAGCCTGGTGGTTAGAGGAGGCAGGTAGACTAGTGGTTAGAGGGTAGAGGAGGCAGGTAGCCTAGTGGTTAGAGTGTAGAGGAGGCAGGTAGCCTAGTGGTTAGAGTGTAGAGGAGGCAGGTAGCCTAGTGGTTAGAGGGTAGAGGAGGCAGGTAGCCTAGTGGTTAGAGTGTAGAGGAGGCAGGTAGCCTAGTGGTTAGAGTGTAGAGGAGGCAGGTAGCCTAGTGGTTAGAGTGTAGAGGAGGCAGGTAGCCTAGTGGTTAGAGTGTAGAGGAGGCAGGTAGCCTAGTGGTTAGAGTGTAGAGGAGGCAGGTAGACTAGTGGTTAGAGGGTAGAGGAGGCAGGTAGCCTAGTGGTTAGAGTGTAGAGGAGGCAGGTAGACTAGTGGTTAGAGGGTAGAGGAGGCAGGTAGCCTAGTGGTTAGAGTGTAGAGGAGGCAGGTAGCCTGGTGGTTAGAGGAGGCAGGTAGCCTGGTGGTTAGAGGAGGCAGGTAGCCTGGTGGTTAGAGGAGGCAGGTAGCCTAGTGGTTAGAGTGTAGAGGAGGCAGGTAGCCTAGTGGTTAGAGTGTAGAGGAGGCAGGGTAGTCTAGTGGTTAGAGTGTAGAGGAGGCAGGGTAGTCTAGTGGTTAGAGTGTAGAGGAGGTAGGTAGTCTAGTGGTTAGTGTAGAGGAGGCAGGTAGCCTAGTGGTTAGAGTGTAGGGACACACACTAGTGGTTAGAGTGTAGAGGAGGTAGGTAGCCTAGTGGTTAGAGTGTAGAGGAGGCAGGTAGCCTGGTGGTTAGAGTGTAGAGGAGGCAGGTAGTCTAGTGGTTAGAGTGTAGAGGAGGCAGGTAGCCTGTTGGTTAGAGTGTAGAGGTGGCAGGTAGCCTGGTGGTTAGAGTGTAGAGGAGGCAGGTAGCCTAGTGGTTAGAGTGTAGAGGAGGCAGGTAGCCTAGTGGTTAGAGGAGGCAGGTAGCCTGGTGGTTAGAGGAGGCAGGTAGTCTAGTGGTTAGAGTGTAGAGGCGGCAGGTAGCCTAGTGGTTAGAGTGTAGAGGAGGCAGGTAGTCTAGTGGTTAGAGTGTAGAGGAGGCAGGTAGCCTAGTGGTTAGAGTGTAGAGGAGGCAGGTAGCCTAGTGGTTAGAGTGTAGAGGAGGCAGGTAGTCTAGTGGTTAGAGTGTAGAGGCGGCAGGTAGCCTAGTGGTTAGAGTGTAGAGGCGGCAGGTAGCCTAGTGGTTAGAGTGTAGAGGAGGCAGGTAGTCTGGTGGTTAGAGTGTAGGGACACACACTAGTGGTTAAAGTGTAGAGGAGGCAGGTAGCCTGGCGGTTAGAGTGTAGAGGAGGCAGGTAGCCTGGTGGTTAGAGTGTAGAGGCGGCAGGTAGCCTGTTGGTTAGAGTGTAGAGGAGGCAGGTAGCCTAGTGGTTAGAGTGTAGAGGCGGCAGGTAGCCTTGTGGCTAGAGGCGGCAGGTAGCCTGGTGGCTAGAGGAGGCAGGTAGCCTAGTGGTTAGAGGAGGCAGGTAGCCTGGTGGTTAGAGGAGGCAGGTAGCCTGGTGGTTAGAGGAGGCAGGTAGCCTGGTGGTTAGAGTGTAGAGGAGGCAGGTAGCCTAGTGGTTAGAGTGTAGAGGAGGCAGGTAGCCTAGTGGTTAGAGTGTAGAGGAGGCAGGTAGCCTAGTGGTTAGAGTGTAGAGGCGGCAGGTAGCCTGGTGGTTAGAGGAGGCAGGTAGCCTAGTGGTTAGAGGAGGCAGGTAGCCTAGTGGTTAGAGGAGGCAGGTAGCCTGGTGGTTAGAGGAGACAGGTAGCCTAGTGGTTAGAGGAGGCAGGTAGCCTAGTGGTTAGAGGAGGCAGGTAGCCTGGTGGTTAGAGGAGGCAGGTAGCCTGGTGGTTAGAGTGTAGAGGAGGCAGGTAGCCTAGTGGTTAGAGTGTAGAGGAGGCAGGTAGCCTGGTGGTTAGAGGAGGCAGGTAGCCTGGTGGTTAGAGGAGGCGGGTAGCCTGGTGGTTAGAGGAGGCAGGTAGCCTGGTGGGTAGATGAGGCAGGTTTCAGTCTTTCCTGTTTCAGTCTACATCACTCCACCTACTGTAGGCCCCGTTTCAGTCTACATCACTCCACCTACTGTAGGCCCTGTTTCAGTCTACATCACTCCACCTACTGTAGGCCCTGTTTCAGTCTACATCACTCCATCTACTGTAGGCCCTGTTTCAGTCTACATCACTCCACCTACTGTAGGCCCTGTTTCAGTCTACATCACTCCACCTACTGTAGACCCTGTTTCAGTCTACATCACTCCACCTACTGTAGGCCCTGTTTCAGTCTACATCACTGTAGGCCCTGTTTCAGTCTACATCACTCCACCTACTGTAGGCCCTGTTTCAGTCTACATCACTCCACCTACTGTAGGCCCTGTTTCAGTCTACATCACTCCACCTACTGTAGGCCCTGTTTCAGTCTACATCACTCCACCTACTGTAGACCCTGTTTCAGTCTACATCACTCCACCTACTGTAGGCCCTGTTTCAGTCTACATCACTGTAGGCCCTGTTTCAGTCTACATCACTCCACCTACTGTAGGCCCTGTTTCAGTCTACATCACTCCACCTACTGTAGGCCCTGTTTCAGTCTACATCACTCCACCTACTGTAGGCCCTGTTTCAGTCTACATCACTCCACCTACTGTAGGCCCCGTTTCAGTCTACATTACTCCACCTACTGTCGGCCCTGTTTCAGTCTACATCACTCCACCTACTGTAGGCCCTGTTTCAGTCTACATCACTCCACCTACTGTAGGCCCTGTTTCAGTCTACATCACTCCACCTACTGTAGGCCCCGTTTCAGTCTACATTACTCCACCTACTGTAGGCCCTGTTTCAGTCTACATCACTCCACCTACTGTAGGCCCTGTTTCAGTCTACATCACTCCACCTACTGTAGGCCCCGTTTCAGTCTACATCACTCCACCTACTGTAGGCCCTGTTTCAGTCTACATCACTCCACCTACTGTAGGCCCTGTTTCAGTCTACATCACTCCACCTACTGTAGACCCTGTTTCAGTCTACATCACTCCACCTACTGTAGACCCTGTTTCAGTCTACATCAACATTACTTCCACCTACTGTAGGCCCTGTTTCAGTCTACATCACTGTAGGCCCTGTTTCAGTCTACATCACTCCACCTACTGTAGGCCCTGTTTCAGTCTACATCACTCCACCTACTGTAGGCCCTGTTTCAGTCTACATCACTCCACCTACTGTCGGCCCTGTTTCAGTCTACATCACTCCACCTACTGTAGGCCCTGTTTCAGTCTACATCACTCCACCTACTGTAGACCCTGTTTCAGTCTACATCACTCCACCTACTGTAGGCCCTGTTTCAGTCTACATCAACATTACTTCCACCTACTGTAGGCCCTGTTTCAGTCTACATCACTGTAGGCCCTGTTTCAGTCTACATCACTCCACCTACTGTAGGCCCTGTTTCAGTCTACATCACTCCACCTACTGTAGGCCCTGTTTCAGTCTACATCACTCCACCTACTGTCGGCCCTGTTTCAGTCTACATCACTCCACCTACTGTAGGCCCTGTTTCAGTCTACATCACTCCACCTACTGTAGACCCTGTTTCAGTCTACATCACTCCACCTACTGTAGGCCCTGTTTCAGTCTACATCAACATTACTTCCACCTACTGTAGGCCCTGTTTCAGTCTACATCACTGTAGGCCCTGTTTCAGTCTACATCACTCCACCTACTGTAGGCCCTGTTTCAGTCTACATCACTCCACCTACTGTCGGCCCTGTTTCAGTCTACATCACTCCACCTACTGTAGGCCCTGTTTCAGTCTACATCACTCCACCTACTGTAGACCCTGTTTCAGTCTACATCACTCCACCTACTGTAGGCCCTGTTTCAGTCTACATCAACATTACTTCCACCTACTGTAGGCCCTGTTTCAGTCTACATCACTGTAGGCCCTGTTTCAGTCTACATCACTCCACCTACTGTAGGCCCTGTTTCAGTCTACATCACTCCACCTACTGTAGGCCCTGTTTCAGTCTACATCACTCCACCTACTGTCGGCCCTGTTTCAGTCTACATCACTCCACCTACTGTAGGCCCTGTTTCAGTCTACATCACTCCACCTACTGTAGACCCTGTTTCAGTCTACATCACTCCACCTACTGTAGGCCCTGTTTCAGTCTACATCAACATTACTTCCACCTACTGTAGGCCCTGTTTCAGTCTACATCACTCCACCTACTGTAGGCCCTGTTTCAGTCTACATCACTCCACCTACTGTCGGCCCTGTTTCAGTCTACATCACTCCACCTACTGTAGGCCCTGTTTCAGTCTACATCACTCCACCTACTGTAGGCCCTGTTTCAGTCTACATCACTCCACCTACTGTAGGCCCTGTTTCAGTCTACATCACTCCACCTACTGTAGGCCCCGTTTCAGTCTACATTACTCCACCTACTGTAGGCCCTGTTTCAGTCTACATCACTCCACCTACTGTAGGCCCTGTTTCAGTCTACATCACTCCACCTACTGTAGGCCCCGTTTCAGTCTACATCACTCCACCTACTGTAGGCCCTGTTTCAGTCTACATCACTCCACCTACTGTAGGCCCTGTTTCAGTCTACATCACTCCACCTACTGTAGGCCCTGTTTCAGTCTACATCACTCCACCTACTGTAGGCCCTGTTTCAGTCTACATCACTCCACCTACTGTCGGCCCTGTTTCAGTCTACATCACTCCACCTACTGTAGGCCCTGTTTCAGTCTACATCACTCCACCTACTGTTTCAGTTGTTTGTTTCACCTTTTTAGTAGCCTCAAAGTCATGAAGATGGACAGGACATGTTAGAGAGAAGGAATAAAGAACCGAACAAGAGAAAGACAGAAAGAAAAGAGAGAACTGTAACAGTTATCTTAATTTTCCACTAGATGGCGCACGGCTCAGTTATAACCTTTGTCCAGATCTCTGGCAGCCTGTGTGTGTGCCAGACACACAGTGCCCGTACAGGTCTGTGCGAGGGAGGGAGGTTTGCCATGGCATGGCGGGGCAGCCTCCAGTGTCCACATCGAGTTCTCGGGGGGAGGGGTAGAGAGAGATTCATCATGATCCGTCTGTTACAGTGTCCAGGTATGTGAACCAGTCGCTCTGTCTGTCTTCGATGTGCTCTCTTCCACTCCTCATTACGCAACGCAGACAGTAGTCCTATTAGTTTGTATAACATTGTATTACTTTTTTTATTTTTATTTTGAAGTATAAAGATTATAATACATATAATACATTTGTGGAGTCTTTAAGAACAGAAAATCCAAGTGATAAAAATTGTTTAGCGCGAAAAGAGACTTTACCTCAAGTTTGTTGAAGAGACAACTGTCTAGCTATCCACTGGAGTGCCTGTAATCCTCCACAACTCCGTTCCAGCATTTACCGAGACTCTCTCTTTCTGTCAGGCTTTTTCGTTTCCCTCTTTTTTTATTACCGCATTCTCGGGATGCGGGTGTTCCTGTTCGCTGCGACGGTATTTTTCACGCACAAGCTCACCGGGTCCGGTGCCGGCTCCGAGTCCAGCACCAAAAAGTGTTCCTCCCAGTGCGACGTGAGCGCGTGTCCTAGTCCGAACTGCCCCAGCGGGTATGTCCCAGACCGGTGCAACTGTTGCCTGGTGTGTTCCCGGGGCGAGGATGAACTCTGTGGCCGGAAAAACGACCTGCCGTGTGGGGACGGCTTAGA
This sequence comes from Oncorhynchus clarkii lewisi, assembly GCF_045791955.1. Taxonomy (NCBI): domain Eukaryota; kingdom Metazoa; phylum Chordata; class Actinopteri; order Salmoniformes; family Salmonidae; genus Oncorhynchus; species Oncorhynchus clarkii. The sequence goes on along the minus strand of NC_092156.1, from coordinate 75,253,984 downwards.
GTGTAGGTCCCCTATCGGTCCTAACAAAGGCCCGTCGGGGAAGCGGAGCTCCAAGCGGCGACTGTGTCAGTGTAAGATTGGGTATAAGGTGTGTGGTAGCGACGGAAAGACGTACGGGAACGTGTGTCGGATGAAGGCTGCCAGCCGGAAAGCTCTTCAGAAGGAAAGGGAGGCCATCACCCAAGCACACAAGGGACCCTGTCCATCAGGTAAGTCCTAGCCGTTAGCCTATAGTCTAGCTCTCACCCAGGGCGTTACGAGTTGCGTTTTATTTTATGAGTACCTAAGTTAAATTTGAAGAAGGCCTTGTCCATATGTAAAGCCCTGGGCCAGAGCTAGCATATACTGTGCATTGGGAAGGTATTCAGACACCTTGACTTTTTCCACATTTTGTTACGTTACAGCCTTATTCTAAAATTGATTCAATTCTACACACAATACCATTAATGACAAAGCAAAAACTGTTTTTTTTTAAACATTTTTGCAAACTAATAAACTCGGCAAAAAAAGAAACGTCCTCTCACTGTCACCTGCGTTTATTTTCAGCAAACTTAACATGTGTAAACATTTGCATGAACATAACAAGATTCAACAAGGTTGGATGGGGAGCGTCGCTGCACAGCTATTTTCAGGTCTCTCCAGAGATGTTCCATCAGGCTCTGTCAGGTTGGATGGGGAGCGTCGCTGCGCAGCTATTTTCAGGTCTCTCCAGAGATGTTCCATCAGGCTCTGTCAGGTTGGATGGGGAGCGTTGCTGCACAGCTATTTTCAGGTCTCTCCAGAGATGTTCCATCAGGCTCTGTCAGGTTGGATGGGGAGCGTCGCTGCACAGCTATTTTCAGGTCTCTCCAGAGATGTTCCATCAGGCTCTGGCTGATGTCAAGGACATTTAGAGACTTGTCCCGAAGCCACTCCTGCGTTGTCTTGGCTGTGTGCTTAGGGTTGATGTCCTGTTGGAAGGTGAACCTTTGCCCCAGTCTGAGGTCCTGAGCGCTCTGGAGCAGGTTTTCATCAAGGATCTCTCTGTACTTTGCTCTGTTCATCTTTCCCTCGATCCCGACTAGTCTCTCAGTCCCTTTCGCTGAAAAACATCCCTAAATCATGATGCTGCCACCACCATGCTTCACTGTAGGGATGGTGCCAGGTGTCCTCCAGACGTGAGGCTTGGTTTCATCAGACCAGAGAATCTTGTTTCTCATGGTCTGAGAGTCTTTTAGGTGCCTTTTGGTAAACTCCAACCGGTCTGTCATGTACCTTTTACTGAGGAGTGGCTTCTGTCTGGCCACTCTACCATAAAGGCCTGGTTGGTGGAGTGCTGCAGAGATGGTTGTCCTTCTGGAAGGTTCTCCCATCTCCACAGAGGAACTCTGGAGCTCTGTCAGTGTGACCATCGGGTTCTTGGTCACCTTCCTGACCAAGGTCCTTCTACACCGATTGCTCAGTTTGGTGTCTTGGTGTTTGATTCTTGGTGGGTCCAAACTTCTTCCAATAAGTTATAACAATAAACTAGCCTTCAGTTAAAGGGCTATAACAATAAATTAGCCTTCAGTTAAAGGGCTATAACAATAAATTAGCCTTCAGTTAAAGGGCTATAACAATAAATTAGCCTTCAGTTAAAGGGCTATAACAATAAATTTGCCTTCAGTTAAAGGGCTATAACAATAAATTAGCCTTCAGTTCAAGGGCTATAACAATAAATTAGCCTTCAGTTAAAGGGCTATAACAATAAATTAGCCTTCAGTTAAAGGGCTATAACAATAAATTAGCCTTCAGTTAAGGGCTATAACAATAAATTAGCCTTCAGTTAAAGGGCTATAACAATAAATTAGCCTTCAGTTAAAGGGCTATAACAATAAATTAGCCTTCAGTTAAAGGGCTATAACAATAAATGTGCCTTCAGTTAAAGGGCTATAACAATAAATTAGCCTTCAGTTAAAGGGCTATAACAATAAATTAGCCTTCAGTTAAAGGGCTATAACAATAAATTAGCCTTCAGTTAAGGGCTATAACAATAAATTAGCCTTCAGTTAAAGGGCTATAACAATAAATTAGCCTTCAGTTAAAGGGCTATAACAATAAATTAGCCTTCAGTTAAAGGGCTATAACAATAAATTAGCCTTCAGTTAAAGGACTATAACAATAAATTAGCCTTCAGTTAAAGGACTATAACAATAAATTAGCCTTCAGTTAAAGGGCTATAACAATAAATGTGCCTTCAGTTAAAGGGCTATAACAATAAACTAGCCTTCAGTTAAAGCGCTAAACCAATGAACTAGGCTTATTGTTTTTGCCCTATAAAAACCCAATCTTCCCATATCATTTACTTCTCCTATGGATTCTGGCCCAATCAGAACTGTTGTTTCTTAGGCTATACTTGATTAGCCTATCACAGCCCTACAGTCATTACCAGGGCTGAGTTTTGAATGTTCAACATTGGTTTTCTGAAGTTGTAGGCTATTTGCTTATGAGATTGCCTTTTATAGAAACCTAATTTGAGATGACTTTTCTGAGCATGTGGTAGTATTGTCTTCCGTATTCCAACATGGAATGTAGAAGTCAGGTTCTAATGAGGAGGGCTGTGAATAATGGGTTCTAACGGCTCTGCTGAGCCACTTCTTCTGTGGTTTCTGTAATATTGTGTTCCGTATTCCAACATGGAATGTAGAAGTCAGGTTCTAATGAGGAGGGCTGTGAATAATGGGTTCTAACGGTTCTGCTGAGCCACTTCTTCTGTGGTTTCTGTAATATTGTGTTCCGTATTCCACCATGGAATGTAGAAGTCAGGTTCTAATGAGGAGGGCTGTGAATAATGGGTTCTAACGGCTCTGCTGAGCCACTTCTTCTGTGGTTTCTGTAATATTGTGTTCCGTATTCCAACATGGAATGTAGAAGTCAGGTTCTAATGAGGAGGGCTGTGAATAATGGGTTCTAACGGTTCTGCTGAGCCACTTCTTATGTGGTTTCTGTAATGTTGTGTTCCGTATTCCACCATGGAATGTAGAAGTCAGGTTCTAATGAGGAGGGCTGTGAATAATGGGTTCTAACGGCTCTGCTGAGCCACTTCTTCTGTGGTTTCTGTAATGTTGTGTTCCGTATTCCACCATGTAAGGGAATACCCCCCTGAATTGTACAAAAATGAATGTCAAAATATTGGCATTGGACAAACCATGTACACGATGTCCAATACCACCCAAAGCGGCGTTGATTCGTGCAAAGTATATGGCAAATGCCATATGCCATTGCCAATTGTAACACCTCAAAAATCCAACAGGGGGCGAGTGCGCTCCACCTGGGTTTTTCATATTGGAAATGCAACCCAAGTCAACATCCAAAAGAAAAATTTTGAAAAAATGATATTTTTTTCAAAAACTTTTTACCCCTTAAAAAAGTGCTTTCTGGGCCTTTTTTCGAATTTCTTTCGCTTTTTTTGTCAATTACACATGTGTAAGAACTGTATGAATATACTTTTGTCCAATTTTGATATCAAATTTTTTTTTTTTTAATTACATGCGCATAAGGCATATGTTTTGTCCATTTGCAATATGATTTCATAGGAAGTCAAAAGTCAAAAGTCAAAAATGTCAAAATTTGGTAAAAAACTTCACACATCCTTAAAAAAGTGCTTTCTGGACCGTTTTTCAAAATTCTTTCAATTTTTATGTCAATTACACATGTATAAGAACTTTATCAACATACTTTAGTCATACTTTATTATCATTTTTTTTTTTTTTACTAGTGCATAAGGCATATGTTTTCTACATTTGGAATATGATTTCATAGGAAGTCAAAAGTCAAAGTCAAAAGTAACGATTTTCCTCCGTGCAACTGGTGATCTGAAATGTGCAACTGGTGATCTGAAATGTGCAACTGGTGATCTGAAATGTGCAACTGGTAACCCAAAAAAAAATAATTTGATTCTATGTTTCCTTACTTTTTCAAAGTCACTGTGCATTTGCAATATGTTTTAATGGGCAGGTACCATCACGAATTTGTCATGCTATAAAAATCCTGCAGGAATGTGAAATTGACTGGCCCGATGAACTCGGGATGGCTTTGCAGTGATTCTGGGTCATCTCAATCGCTCGTTTGGGTTGATTTCAGAATGTCGCTTTTGGTGATGTTTTTTCACTATAGAATCATATTGCAAATGCACGTGCAACTGCTCACCCAAAAAAAAAAAGTTTAGATTTTTTTTGTTTGTTTCCTTACTTTTTCAAAGTCACTGTGCATTTGCAATATGTTTTTTCACTATAGAATCATATTGCAAATGCACATGCAACTGGTCATCCCCCCAAAAAAATTTTAGATTTTTTTTGTTTATGTTTCCTTACTTTTTCAAAGTCACTGTGCATTTGCAATATGTTTTTTCACTATAGAATCATATTGCAAATGCACGTGCAACTGGTCATCCCCCAAAAAAAAAATTAGATTTTTTTTGTTTATTTTTCCTTACTTTTTCAAAGTCACTGTGCATTTGCAATATGTTTTTTCACTATAGAATCATATTGCAAATGCATATGCAACTGGTCATCCCCCAAAAAATTTTTTAGATTTTTTTTGTTTATGTTTCCTTACTTTTTCAAAGTCACTGTGCATTTGCAATATGTTTTTTCACTATAGAATCATATTGCAAATGCACGTGCAACTGGTCACCCAAAAAAAAAATGTTTTGATTTTTTTTGTTTATGTTTCCTTACTTTTTCAAAGTCACTGTGCATTTGCAATATGTTTTTTCACTATAGAATCATATTGCAAATGCACATGCAACTGGTCATCCCCCCAAAAAAAATTTAGATTTTTTTTGTTTATGTTTCCTTACTTTTTCAAAGTCACTGTGCATTTGCAATATGTTTTTTCACTATAGAATCATATTGCAAATGCACGTGCAACTGGTCACCCAAAAATAAAAATTTTGGATTTTTTTTGTTTATGTTTCCTTACTTTTTCAAAGTCACTGTGCATTTGCAATATGTTTTTTCACTATAGAATCATATTGCAAATGCACATGCAACTGGTCATCCCCCCCAAAAAAATTTAGATTTTTTTTGTTTATGTTTCCTTACTTTTTCAAAGTCACTGTGCATTTGCAATATGTTTTTTCACTATAGAATCATATTGCAAATGCACGTGCAACTGGTCATCCCCCCCAAAAAAATTTAGATTTTTTTTGTTTATTTTTCCTTACTTTTTCAAAGTCACTGTGCATTTGCAATATGTTTTTTCACTATAGAATCATATTGCAAATGCACATGCAACTGGTCATCCCCCCCCCAAAAAAATTTAGATTTTTTTTATGTTTCCTTACTTTTTCAAAGTCACTGTGCATTTGCAATATGTTTTTTCACTATAGAATCATATTGCAAATGCACATGCAACTGGTCATCCCCCCAAAAATGTTTTAGATTTTTTTTGTTTATGTTTCCTTACTTTTTCAAAGTCACTGTGCATTTGCAATATGTTTTTTCACTATAGAATCATATTGCAAATGCACGTGCAACTGGTCATCCCCCCAAAAAAAATTTAGATTTTTTTTGTTTATTTTTCCTTACTTTTTCAAAGTCACTGTGCATTTGCAATATGTTTTTTCACTATAGAATCATATTGCAAATGCACATGCAACTGGTCATCCCCCCCAAAAAAAATTTAGATTTTTTTTACGTTTCCTTACTTTTTCAAAGTCACTGTGCATTTGCAATATGTTTTTTCACTATAGAATCATATTGCAAATGCACATGCAACTGGTCATCCCCCCCAAAAAAATTTAGATTTTTTTTGTTTATGTTTCCTTACTTTTTCAAAGTCACTGTGCATTTGCAATATGTTTTTTCACTATAGAATCATATTGCAAATGCACGTGCAACTGGTCATCCCCCCAAAAAAATTTTAGATTTTTTTTGTTTATTTTTCCTTACTTTTTCAAAGTCACTGTGCATTTGCAATATGTTTTTTCACTATAGAATCATATTGCAAATGCACATGCAACTGGTCATCCCCCCCCCAAAAAAATTAGATTTTTTTTATGTTTCCTTACTTTTTCAAAGTCACTGTGCATTTGCAATATGTTTTTTCACTATAGAATCATATTGCAAATGCACGTGCAACTGGTCACCCAAAAATAAAAATTTTGGATTTTTTTTGTTTATGTTTCCTTACTTTTTCAAAGTCACTGTGCATTTGCAATATGTTTTTTCACTATAGAATCATATTGCAAATGCACATGCAACTGGTCATCCCCCCAAAAAAATTAAGATTTTTTTTGTTTATGTTTCCTTACTTTTTCAAAGTCACTGTGCATTTGCAATATGTTTTTTCACTATAGAATCATATTGCAAATGCACATGCAACTGGTCATCCCCCCCCCAAAAAAATTAGATTTTTTTTATGTTTCCTTACTTTTTCAAAGTCACTGTGCATTTGCAATATGTTTTTTCACTATAGAATCATATTGCAAATGCACATGCAACTGGTCATCCCCCCAAAAAATTTTTAGATTTTTTTTGTTTATGTTTCCTTACTTTTTCAAAGTCACTGTGCATTTGCAATATGTTTTTTCACTATAGAATCATATTGCAAATGCACGTGCAACTGGTCATCCCCCCAAAAAAAATTTAGATTTTTTTTGTTTATTTTTCCTTACTTTTTCAAAGTCACTGTGCATTTGCAATATGTTTTTTCACTATAGAATCATATTGCAAATGCACATGCAACTGGTCATCCCCCCCAAAAAAAATTTAGATTTTTTTTACGTTTCCTTACTTTTTCAAAGTCACTGTGCATTTGCAATATGTTTTTTCACTATAGAATCATATTGCAAATGCACATGCAACTGGTCATCCCCCCAAAAAATTTTTAGATTTTTTTTGTTTATGTTTCCTTACTTTTTCAAAGTCACTGTGCATTTGCAATATGTTTTTTCACTATAGAATCATATTGCAAATGCACGTGCAACTGGTCATCCCCCAAAAAAAATTTTAGATTTTTTTTGTTTATTTTTCCTTACTTTTTCAAAGTCACTGTGCATTTGCAATATGTTTTTTCACTATAGAATCATATTGCAAATGCACATGCAACTGGTCATCCCCCCCCCAAAAAAATTAGATTTTTTTTATGTTTCCTTACTTTTTCAAAGTCACTGTGCATTTGCAATATGTTTTTTCACTATAGAATCATATTGCAAATGCACATGCAACTGGTCATCCCCCCCAAAAAAATTTAGATATTTTTTGTTTATGTTTCCTTACTTTTTCAAAGTCACTGTGCATTTGCAATATGTTTTTTCACTATAGAATCATATTGCAAATGCACGTGCAACTGGTCACCCAAAAATAAAAATTTTGGATTTTTTTTGTTTATGTTTCCTTACTTTTTCAAAGTCACTGTGCATTTGCAATATGTTTTTTCACTATAGAATCATATTGCAAATGCACATGCAACTGGTCATCCCCCCAAAAAAAATTAGATTTTTTTTGTTTATGTTTCCTTACTTTTTCAAAGTCACTGTGCATTTGCAATATGTTTTTTCACTATAGAATCATATTGCAAATGCACGTGCAACTGGTCATCCCCCCCAAAAAAATTTAGATTTTTTTTGTTTATTTTTCCTTACTTTTTCAAAGTCACTGTGCATTTGCAATATGTTTTTTCACTATAGAATCATATTGCAAATGCACATGCAACTGGTCATCCCCCCCCAAAAAAAATTTGATTTTTTTTATGTTTCCTTACTTTTTCAAAGTCACTGTGCATTTGCAATATGTTTTTTCACTATAGAATCATATTGCAAATGCACATGCAACTGGTCATCCCCCCCAAAAAAATTTAGATTTTTTTTGTTTATGTTTCCTTACTTTTTCAAAGTCACTGTGCATTTGCAATATGTTTTTTCACTATAGAATCATATTGCAAATGCACGTGCAACTGGTCATCCCCCCAAAAAAAATTTAGATTTTTTTTGTTTATTTTTCCTTACTTTTTCAAAGTCACTGTGCATTTGCAATATGTTTTTTCACTATAGAATCATATTGCAAATGCACATGCAACTGGTCATCCCCCCCCAAAAAAATTTAGATTTTTTTTACGTTTCCTTACTTTTTCAAAGTCACTGTGCATTTGCAATATGTTTTTTCACTATAGAATCATATTGCAAATGCACATGCAACTGGTCATCCCCCCAAAAAAAATTTAGATTTTTTTTGTTTATGTTTCCTTACTTTTTCAAAGTCACTGTGCATTTGCAATATGTTTTTTCACTATAGAATCATATTGCAAATGCACGTGCAACTGGTCATCCCCCAAAAAATTTTTTAGATTTTTTTTGTTTATTTTTCCTTACTTTTTCAAAGTCACTGTGCATTTGCAATATGTTTTTTCACTATAGAATCATATTGCAAATGCACATGCAACTGGTCATCCCCCCCAAAAAAAATTAGATTTTTTTTATGTTTCCTTACTTTTTCAAAGTCACTGTGCATTTGCAATATGTTTTTTCACTATAGAATCATATTGCAAATGCACATGCAACTGGTCATCCCCCCCAAAAAAATTTAGATATTTTTTGTTTATGTTTCCTTACTTTTTCAAAGTCACTGTGCATTTGCAATATGTTTTTTCACTATAGAATCATATTGCAAATGCACGTGCAACTGGTCACCCAAAAATAAAAATTTTGGATTTTTTTTGTTTATGTTTCCTTACTTTTTCAAAGTCACTGTGCATTTGCAATATGTTTCAATGGGCAGGTACCATCACGAATTTGTCATGCTCAAAATTTTTTAGATGTATTTTTTTTTGTTTCTTACTTTTTCAAAGTCACTGTGCATTTGCAATATGTTTTAAAGGGCAGGTACCATCACGAATTTGTCATGCTATAAAAATCTTGCAGGAATGTGAAATTGACTGGCCCGATGAACTCGGGATGGCTTTGCAGTGATTCTGGGTCATCTCAATCGCTCGTTTGGGTTGATTTCAGAATGTCGCTTTTGGTGATGTTTTTTCACTATAGGATCATATTGCAAATGTACAAGAGTCAAGTGGACAAGAGTCCATCAGTCAATTAGATATCATTCTGACCACCAAACTGATACAAACTGACACCAAACCCACTTTTTCCAACTCGTTTAGTAGCCAACTATTACATACTTCAGAGCTGGCCCAAAATTCACAACCCCTTCGGTTCAAACCATAAAAAAACCATAAAACACGTAGTTACGTTCTAGCTGCGGGTCCATTTCTTATGTTATGTGTTGGCCTAGCTGAGGCGACCCCGAATCCCAAGTTTCGGCTCGATAGGTCATTTGGTGTCCGAGAAAAACCCTAATTGGTGCTGAAAATCCACTATATTCCATGACTTGCTACGGGGTCCTTGAATGAGCTATTGGACAGAAACGTTGGGGTCTGTCTATATGGGCCGAGACGTTTGCAATGCACCTAGTCTTGCGACTCTGGGACATTTCTAAATGTCGTCATTTTCGTGATGCAAAAATGAATTGAAGTTATTTCAAATGTACGAGGCTGTTTCTCGGTCCGAGAACCTTCTAGAGCCACGTAACTCACCACGCACCATCTACGGGAGGTCTAGAACAGGTTTCTAAAGTTTCGGAACTCTAGGTCCGACGGTTCTTTTTTAGCTCCAACAAAGCTAACTATTGGAGCCACTGTCTGTCTCTACGCACCCCAATACGTCCCTCCTTCCAAGTTGTGTTTTAGTGTGATTTTTTTTTCCTTTGAATTTTTTTGGGAAAAAAGACTGATTTACAGTTCATGGGGGTTGCCTAATCACACATATGAAGTTTTGGAAAGATCAGACTTTTTTAACCCTTCGAAACAGCCCCTGAGACACCAGTTATGGCACTTCCGGTTGGCACAGGAAGCTATAAATCAACACATATCCCCATTGGGGTATGCTGTTACAGAATCCTGAGTTTTAAGTCCTTACGTTAAGAACTGACTGATTTACACAGGGTTGAATGCACTATGTCTGTCAAACTGCAGGCAGGGTATGGGTAAACACTTTTAGGGGCATTTTAACCACTTCCGGTTGGTCCAGGAAGCTCAGAATCAACACAGGTAGACCTCATAGTGGCCTGATGGACTGGTACCGAAGACAGGTCCATACGGCATTCATAACCCATATAGACTTCAGGTTGAAATTAGGGGTGCAGGCAATGTATTCCTATGGGGAGAGATGACACTGTAATCTGTGAGATCAAAAAACACTGTTTTACTCTTAAGGGTTAATGCCACACGGTCAAGGTTAGGCTTGTACAGATCGGGAGGACCTTAGGAACATTCATGTGGTGGAATTTTTCTTCTCACCCTAACGGTTCTCTCACTGTCACTCAAAAGCAAATGACATTGTGGGGCAGGCTTCATTTTGGGCCTACTTTTCTAATGGTCGTTGCGCTTAGACCGAGCGAGCTACGGTCAAGCGGGATAGCTCGTTGAACTCAGCACAGTCTGGAGACTATGGTGATGCCATTTTTTGTGTTGATTTCAGAATGCCATTTTGGTGATGGTCCCTCTCCGTTTAAACATATTGCAAATGCACAAAAGTCAACTAGCAAGTCAGTGTCCATCAGTCAATTAGATGTCATTATGACACCAAACCCACTTTTTACTACTCATTTAGAAGCCAACTATCACATATGTCAGAGCAGTCCCAAAATTCACAGCGCCTTTAGTTTAAAACATAATAAAAAGGTAAAACACATAGTTACGTTCTAGCTGCGGGTCCAGTTCGGACATTATGTGAAGTCCTATGTGAGGCGACCCCGAATCCCGAGTTTCGGCTCGATAGGTCATTTGGTGTCCGAGAAAAACCCTAATTGGTGCTGAAAATCCACTTTTTTCCATGCCTTGCTACGGGGTCCTTGAACGAGCTATCGGACAGAAACGTTGGGGTCTGTCTCTATGGGCCGAGCCGGTTTCAATGCACCTAGCCTTGCGTCTCTGAGACTTTTCTAAACGTCGTCATTTTCGTAATGGTCAAAATGAATTGAAGGTATTGCAAATGTACGAGGCTGTTTCTCGGTCCGAGAACCGTCTAGAGCCACGTAACTCACCACGCACCATCGACCGGAGGTCTAGAACAGGTTTCTAAAGTTTCGGAACTCTAGGTCTGACGGTTCTTTTTTAGCTCGAACAAAGCTAACTATTGCAGCCACTGTCTGTCTCTACGCACCCCAATACGTCCCTCCATTCAAGTTGTGTTTTAGTGTGATTTTTTTTTCCTTTGAATTTTTTGGGGAAAAATGACTGATTTACAGTTCATGGGGGTTGCCTAATCACATATATGAAGTTTTGGACAGATCAGACTTTTTTAACCCTTTGAAACAGCCCCTGAGACACCAATTATGGCACTTCCGGTTGGCACAGGAAGCTATAAATCACCACATATCCTCATTGGGGTATGCTGTTACAGAATCCTGAGTTTTAAGTCTTTACGTTAACAACTGAGTTATTTACGGAGGGTTTAGTATGTGTGTGTTATTTCAGAAAATCATAGAAAATCACAGAAATCTCGCAGAGCTCCGCAGCACACTTTAAAAAGATTCGTATGAACACCCTGCAACTGGATCTGTAACCGTTGAAAAAAAAAAACGCCTATTTGTGACCATCGCCAAGTTGTCATTGTTCCGTTTCTCTTAAATGACGATAGATAAATGGCTGGTTCTTTTTTTATTGACACCGGAGGCTCCTTGACTTTGACCTGAAGTGGAAAAATAATTTCTCTATTTCCATTTAGGACCTTTAATCCCAGAAAAACGGCCATAACTCAAAAACCGTCGAGGCCTAGACGCCATCTTGTTCGGGGCCAACTGCCCATTATGCCAAACCTACGCTCACCAAGTTTCGGCTTCGAAATATTTTCCGTTTTCGAGATAAGGCCCCGTCGTGATTCGTGATGTTTTGCCAAATTGCCATATGATTCCGTATGCCCTCTTGTGGGAAATTCCGGGATAGCGGAAAAACGGTCCAAAACTTGTTTATTTTATAAAACGGAAACCGAATGTCCGACAAAGTTCATTTGATGACTTCCCGGTAGGTCTGGCCCTACCGCACGGCCCGACGCCGACCGCGAATTTTACAAACGATTTCGGACGTCTAGTAAGGGACCGTACATTTGCAATATGGACTTTCTCACTGATCATACACGAAATGCCGAAATGTTCCCTTAAGGTATGGAATGTAGATGTCAGGTTCTAATGAGGAGGGCTGTGAATAATGGGTTCTAACGGCTCTGCTGAGTCACTTCTTCTGTGGTTTCTGTTAGGAGAGAAATGCCATGGCAGTGAATCACCTTTCACTCTTTTCCTTTGTATGCAGAGTTACTACGACAACAACAACAACAATATTCACTCTCTACTCCTCCTCTTCTCTCCTACTGTTCCTCTTCCTTCTCATCCTCCTCTTCTTGTCTTCCTCCTCATCTCTCCTACTGTTCCTCCTCCTCCTCTTCTCTTCTTCCTCCTCTTCTCTCCTACTGTTCCTCTTCCTCCTCCTCTGCTCTCTTACGGTTCCTCCTCTTCTCTCCTACTGTTCCTCCTACTCCCCCTCAACTTTTCTCCTCTTCTCTCCTCCTCTTCCTCCTTCTCCTCTTCTCTCCTCCTCCTCTTCCTCCTCCTCCTCCTCTTCTCAACTCCTCTTCCTCCTCCTCCTCCTCTGCTCTCATACTGTTCCTCCTCTGCCTCCTCCTCCTCTTTCTCCTCTTCTCTCCTCCTCTTCCTCCTCCTTCTCCTCTTCTTCTCTCCTACTGTTCCTCCTCTTCCCCCACCTCTTCCTCATTCTCCTCTTCTCTCATCCTCCTCTTCCTCCCCCTCGCCCTCTTCTCTCCTCCTCCTCCTCCTCCTCCTCTTCTCTCATACTGTTCCTCCTCTTCCTCCTCCTCCTCTTTCTCCTCTTCTCTCATCCCCTTCTTCCTCCTCCTTCTCCTCCTTTTCTCTCCTACTGTTCCTCCTCCTATTCTCTCCTACTGTTCCTCCTCCTCCCCCACCTCTTCTCTCCTCCTCCTCCTCCTCCCCCTCCTCAGTCCTTCCCTTCCTCCTCCATTCCGATCCCACCATTCTAAATCTAACTCTAGCATTCCATTTTGAAACATTCTATTTCAAACATTCTACACCATACTCAAACATTCCATTTTAACTTCTAACAATATTCTAAACACTGTTACTACAAGGTTGTGCTAGTTGTGAGTGTGACCGAGTGTTGTAGAGTGTAGAGGTGGTGTTTCTGTGTTGACAGGATGGGTTCTTGTTGCCAGTATAGGTCCTGCTCCTGGCCATCCCAACAGCCCCAGATACAAGTTCAACTTCATAGCTGACGTGGTGGAAAAGATGGCTCCTGCTGTGGTTCACATAGAGCTCTTCCTCAGGTCAATGCCTGTGTTTGTGTGTCTGTGAGTGTGTGTGTGTGTGTGTGTGTGTGTGTGTGTGTGCACTCTTAGAAGAAATGTTGGTTCTTTGGCTGTCCCCTTAGGAGAACCCTTTGTTGGTTCCAGGTAGAACTATTTTGGGTTCCAGGTAGAACCCTCTGTGGAAAGGGTTTTACATGGAACCCAAAAGGGCCCAAAAGGGCCTGTAACACACACACACACACACACACACACACACACACTGTTATCCTCCTCCAATGGGAACAGCCGAATAACCGTTTTAGGTTCTAGATAGCACCTTTTTTTTCTAAGAATGTAGGTGTGTGAATTGAACACATCCTGAATGTAAATTCAGCTTCTCTCTTTCCTTTCCTCTCTCCTCTCCTCTCCTTTCCTTTCCTCTCTCTTCTCTCCTCTCTCCTCTCTCCTTTCCTTTCCTCTCTCCTCTCTCCTTTCCTTTCCTCTCTCCTCTCTCCTCTCTCCTTTCCTCTCTCCTCTCTCCTTTCCTCTCTCCTTTCCTCTCTCCTTTCCTCTCTCCTTTCCACTCTCCTCTCTCCTTTCCTCTCTCCTCTCTCAGACATCCTCTGTTTGGTCGTCATGTCCCTCTGTCTAGTGGTTCTGGGTTCATCATCAGCCACTCCGGACTCATCGTAACCAACGCTCACGTGGTAACCGCTGCTGCCACGGTAACGGGCCGACCGCAGCTCCGCGTGCAGCTCCATGACGGGGGAGCGTACGAGGCCACGGTCCGGGACGTCGACAGGAAGTCAGATATTGCCACCATTAAAGTCAACCCTCAGGTAAGGTAGCTTTACCCTTAATTTAACAGGTTAGGTGGCCAGATAGAGAGGGTGAGGGAGATAGAGACTGAGAGAGAGAGAGAGGGTGAGTGAGAGCGATAGAGCGTGAGAGTGAGAGTGAGAGAGAGTGAGAGAGAGTGAGAGAGAGTGAGTGAGTGTGAGTGAGTGAGAGTGAGAGAGAGAGTGAGAGAGAGTGAGTGAGTGAGAGAGAGTGAGTGAGTGAGGGTGAGAGAGAGAGGGTGAGAGAGAGAGGGTGAGAGAGAGAGGGTGAGAGAGAGAGGGTGAGTGAGAGTGAGAGAGAGAGGGTGAGAGAGAGAGGGTGAGAGAGAGTGAGGGTGAGAGAGAGTGAGGGTGAGAGAGAGTGAGGGTGAGAGAGAGTGAGTGAGAGAGAGAGAGAGAGAGAGAGAGAGAGAGAATCAACTGACATGCCCATGACCCAATGACTCAAAGCTTTCACACCACAGTTTGGTTTTTAAATCAGTTTTGGAATACTGACTGTCCGAACAGCAAGTTACAAAATGACCAAATCGGATTTGTGTGCTGACATGGCTACGCTGGTTGTCATAGTAACGACATAGTAGCAGTCAACTAGCTAGCCACAGCAGTCAACTAGCTAACTGTTTAACTTTCTAGCACATTCACTAAGTTGTTTTGTAAACAATTAGCAAGCTAGTTAGCTACCACACGTTCTTGTCAAACTGCAAAGCAACAATATGTGCCAAATAACAGTCTAAAAAAAACACTTGAGGGTAAATAAATCAGATTCAGATCCGTTCAGGCACAAGTCACATCGCCAGGGATCAGATTCAGATCCGTTCAGACACAAGTCACATCGCCAGGGATCAGATTTGACCGTTCAGACACAAGTCACATCGCCAGGGATCAGATTCAGATCCGTTCAGACACAAGTCACATCGCCAGGGATCAGATTCAGATCCGTTCAGACACAAGTCACATCGCCAGGGATCAGATTTGACCGTTCAGACACAAGTCACATCGTCAGGGATCAGATTCAGATCCGTTCAGACACAAGTCACATCGCCAGGGATCAGATTTGAATGTGGCTTGAAATATCTGATTCCATGTGCTTTTTTGGCTGTTCAAAATCCAGGAACAAGAAAAGATACTAACCGGATGAGCGAAGAAATGGCTTTGAGTCACTTCAAACTGCCAATGTCAACAAGGCTTGATGGTCAACATGGGAATGATGTCTCTCTGCTTAGTATTACTATAATAAGGTATAAGCACTACAGTACCCATCAACCCAGAGATAGAGAGACCTGATGTCTCTAGGAACTACAGTACCCATCAACCCAGAGATAAAGACCTGATGTCTCTAGGAACTACATTACCCATCAGCCCAGAGATAGAGACCTGATGTCTCTAGGAACTACCCTAGTCTCTTTGCACAAGCTCTGACAGAATCTTCTCCAAAACAAGCAATACTTGTTGTGTACATAACCTCTTTCTGGGTTGAAGAGAGTGAGTGAGAGAGAGAGAAAGAGAGAGAGGGTGAGAGAGAGATAGAGGGTGAGAGAGACAGAGAGGGTGAGAGAGACAGAGAGGGTGAGAGAGACAGAGAGAGGGTGAGAGAGACAGAGAGAGGGAGAGAGAGAGAGAGGTGGAGGTATGATGTGTGTTCTCGCACCTCTCTGAAATACTTTCCCTTTCATGAGCAATGCCTTTCATTCTCTCTCTCTCTCTCTCTCTCTCTCTCTCTCTCTCTCTCTCTCTCTCTCTCTCTCTCTCTCTCTCTATCTCCCTCTCTCTCTCTCATGTGTGTATGAGTGTAGAAGAAGCTACCTGTACTGTCTCTGGGTCGGTCATCTGATCTGAGACCAGGGGAATTTGTGGTTGCAATCGGCAGCCCCTTTGCCCTCCAGAACACCGTTACCACGGGGATTGGTGAGTTGCTATGGCTTCAGTCAATTCAAGACGTTATATGAAATTGCAAATTAAAACGTGGTATTGTTGATAGAGAGCTGTATATATGTGTGTGTGTGTGTGTGTGTGTGTGTGTGCAGTGAGCACGGCCCAGAGAGATGGGAAGGAGCTGGGCATCAGAGACTCAGACATAGACTACATTCAGACTGACGCTATCATCAATGTAAGAACACACACACATTTATGAACATATCCAGTGTGCAATTATGATAATAAATATGTAATTCCTTTATAAAGCCATGATTGGATTCCAATCATAACCATGTTCTCTCTCTCTCTCTCTGTGTTTCATCTCTTCTTGATGAGCAGTATGGTAACTCAGGAGGACCTCTGGTTAACTTGGTGAGTGTCATGTTATTACCACCTGAATCTATAGGTCAATGAGGGGCTGAATCTATAGGTCAATGAAGGGCTGAATCTATAGGTCAATGAGGGGCTGAATCTATAGGTCAATGAGGGGCTGAATCTATAGGTCAATGAGGGGCTGAATCTATAGGTCAATGAAGGGCTGAATCTATAGGTCAATGAGGGGCTGAATCTATAGGTCAATGAAGGGCTGAATCCAATGAAGGGCTGAATCTATAGGTCAATGACGGGCTGAATCTATAGGTCAATGAGGGGCTGAATCTATAGGTCAATGAGGGGCTGAATCTATAGGTCAATGAGGGGCTGAATCTATAGGTCAATGAAGGGCTGAATCCAATGAAGGGCTGAATCTATAGGTCAATGAAGGGCTGAATCTATAGGTCAATGAGGGGCTGAATCTATAGGTCAATGAGGGGCTGAATCTATAGGTCAATGAGGGGCTGAATCTATAGGTCAATGATGGGCTGAATCCAATGAAGGGCTGAATCTATAGGTCAATGAGGGGCTGAATCTATAGGTCAATGAAGGGCTGAATCCAATGAAGGGCTGAATCTATAGGTCAATGACGGGCTGAATCTATAGGTCAATGAAGGGCTGAATCTATAGATCAATGAGGGGCTGAATCTATAGGTCAATGAGGGGCTGAATCTATAGGTCAATGAGGGGCTGAATCTATAGGTCACTGAAGGGCTGAATCCAATGAAGGGCTGAATCTATAGGTCAATGAAGAGCTGAATCTATAGGTCAATGAGGGGCTGAATCTATAGGTCAATGAGGGGCTGAATCTATAGGTCAATGAAGGGCTGAATCTATAGGTCAATGAAGGGCTGAATCTATAGATCCATGAGGGGCTGAATCTATAGGTCAATGAGGGGCTGAATCTATAGGTCAATGAGGGGCTGAATCTATAGGTCAATGAGGGGCTGAATCTATAGGTCAATGAGGGGCTGAATCTATAGGTCAATGAAGGGCTGAATCTATAGGTCAATGAGGGGCTGAATCTATAGGTCAATGAGGGGCTGAATCTATAGGTCAATGAGGGGCTGAATCTATAGGTCAATGAGGGGCTGAATCTATAGGTCAATGAGGGGCTGAATCTATAGGTCAATGAAGGGCTGAATCTATAGATCAATGAGGGGCTGAATATATAGGTCAATGAAGGGCTGAATCTATAGGTCAATGAGGGGCTGAATCTATAGGTCAATGAGGGGCTGAATCTATAGATCAATGAGGGGCTGAATCTATAGGTCA
>NC_092156.1:75213754-75231254 GCF_045791955.1 Oncorhynchus clarkii lewisi | reverse complement strand
TCTGGTAGAGGAGTAATCTAATTAATGTGTATTTATACTGTAGTCTGGTAGAGGAGTAATCTAATTAATGTATATTTATACTGTAGTCTGGTAGAGGAGTAATCTAATTAATGTGTATTTATACTGTAGTCTGGTAGAGGAGTAATCTAATTAATGTGTATTTATACTGTAGTCTGGTAGAGGAGTAATCTAATTAATGTGTATTTATACTGTAGTCTGGTAGAGGAGTAATCTAATTAATGTGTATTTATACTGTAGTCTGGTAGAGGAGTAATCTAATTAATGTGTATTTATACTGTAGTCTGGTAGAGGAGTAATCTAATTAATGTGTATTTATACTGTAGTCTGGTAGAGGAGTAATCTAATTAATGTGTATTTATACTGTAGTCTGGTGGAGGAGTAATCTAATTAATGTGTATTTATACTGTAGTCTGGTAGAGGAGTAATCTAATTAATGTTTATTTATACTGTAGTCTGGTAGAGGAGTAATCTAATTAATGTGTATTTATACTGTAGTCTGGTAGAGGAGTAATCTAATTAATGTGTATTTATAATGTAGTCTGGTAGAGGAGGTCTTTAATCTACATAATGTGTATTTATACTGTAGTCTGGTAGAGGAGTAATCTAATTAATGTGTATTTATAATGTAGTCTGGTAGAGGAGTAATCTAATTAATGTGTATTTATACTGTAGTCTGGTAGAGGAGTAATCTAATTAATGTGTATTTATACTGTAGTCTGGTAGAGGAGTAATCTAATTAATGTGTATTTATACTGTAGTCTGGTAGAGGAGTAATCTAATTAATGTGTATTTATACTGTGGTCTGGTAGAGGAGTAATCTAATTAATGTGTATTTATACTGTAGTCTGGTAGAGGAGTAATCTAATTAATGTGTATTTATACTGTAGTCTGGTAGAGGAGTAATCTAATTAATGTATATTTATACTGTAGTCTGGTAGAGGAGTAATCTAATTAATGTATATTTATACTGTAGTCTGGTAGAGGAGTAATCTAATTAATGTGTATTTATACTGTAGTCTGGTAGAGGAGTAATCTAATTAATGTGTATTTATACTGTAGTCTGGTAGAGGAGTAATCTAATTAATGTGTATTTATACTGTAGTCTGGTAGAGGAGTAATCTAATTAATGTGTATTTATACTGTAGTCTGGTAGAGGAGTAACCTAATTAATGTGTATTTATACTGTAGTCTGGTAGAGGAGTAATCTAATTAATGTGTATTTATACTGTAGTCTGGTAGAGGAGTAATCTAATTAATGTATATTTATACTGTAGTCTGGTAGAGGAGTAATCTAATTAATGTGTATTTATACTGTAGTCTGGTAGAGGAGTAATCTAATTAATGTGTATTTATACTGTAGTCTGGTGGAGGAGTAATCTAATTAATGTGTATTTATACTGTAGTCTGGTAGAGGAGTAATCTAATTAATGTGTATTTATACTGTAGTCTGGTAGAGGAGTAATCTAATTAATGTATATTTATACTGTAGTCTGGTAGAGGAGTAATCTAATTAATGTGTATTTATACTGTAGTCTGGTAGAGGAGTAATCTAATTAATGTATATTTATACTGTAGTCTGGTAGAGGAGTAATCTAATTAATGTGTATTTATACTGTAGTCTGGTAGAGGAGTAATTTAATTAATGTATATTTATGCTGTAGTCTGGTAGAGGAGTAATCTAATTAATGTGTATTTATACTGTAGTCTGGTAGAGGAGGTCTGTAATCTAATTAATGTGTATTTATACTGTAGTCTGGTAGAGGAGGTCTGTAATCTAATTAATGTGGATTTATACTGTAGTCTGGTAGAGGAGTAATCTAATTAATGTGTATTTATAATGTAGTCTGGTAGAGGAGTAATCTAATTAATGTATATTTATACTGTAGTCTGGTAGAGGAGTAATCTAATTAATGTGTATTTATACTGTAGTCTGGTAGAGGAGTAATCTAATTAATGTGTATTTATACTGTAGTCTGGTAGAGGAGTAATCTAATTAATGTGTATTTGTACTGTAGTCTGGTAGAGGAGGTCTGTAATCTAATTAATGTGTATTTATACTGTAGTCTGGTAGAGGAGTAATCTAATTAATGTGTATTTATACTGTAGTCTGGTAGAGGAGTAATCTAATTAATGTGTATTTATACTGTAGTCTGGTAGAGGAGTAATCTAATTAATGTGTATTTATAATGTAGTCTGGTAGAGGAGTAATCTAATTAATGTATATTTATACTGTAGTCTGGTAGAGGAGTAATCTAATTAATGTGTATTTATACTGTAGTCTGGTAGAGGAGTAATCTAATTAATGTATATTTATACTGTAGTCTGGTAGAGGAGTAATCTAATTAATGTGTATTTATACTGTAGTCTGGTAGAGGAGTAATCTAATTAATGTGTATTTATACTGTAGTCTGGTAGAGGAGTAATCTAATTAATGTGTATTTATACTGTAGTCTGGTAGAGGAGTAATCTAATTAATGTGTATTTATACTGTAGTCTGGTAGAGGAGTAATCTAATTCATGTGTATTTATACTGTAGTCTGGTAGAGGAGTAATCTAATTAATGTGTATTTATACTGTAGTCTGGTAGAGGAGTAATCTAATTAATGTGTATTTATACTGTAGTCTGGTAGAGGAGTAATCTAATTAATGTATATATATAATGTAGTCTGGTAGAGGAGGTCTTTAATCTACATAATGTGTATTTATACTGTAGTCTGGTAGAGGAGTAATCTAATTAATGTGTATTTATACTGTAGTCTGGTAGAGGAGTAATCTAATTAATGTGTATTTATACTGTAGTCTGGTAGAGGAGTAATCTAATTAATGTGTATTTATACTGTAGTCTGGTAGAGGAGTAATCTAATTAATGTGTATTTATACTGTAGTCTGGTAGAGGAGTAATCTAATTAATGTGTATTTATACTGTAGTCTGTTAGAGGAGTAATCTAATGAATGTATATTTATACTGTAGTCTGGTAGAGGAGGTCTTTAATCTACATAATGTATATTTATACTGTAGTCTGGTAGAGGAGTAATCTAATTAATGTATATTTATACTGTAGTCTGGTAGAGGAGTAATCTAATTAATGTGTATTTATACTGTAGTCTGGTAGAGGAGTAATCTAATTAATGTGTATTTATACTGTAGTCTGGTAGAGGAGTAATCTAATTAATGTGTATTTATAATGTAGTCTGGTAGAGGAGTAATCTAATTAATGTGTATTTATACTGTAGTCTGGTAGAGGAGTAATCTAATTAATGTGTATTTATAATGTAGTCTGGTAGAGGAGTAATCTAATTAATGTGTATTTATACTGTAGTCTGGTAGAGGAGTAATCTAATTAATGTGTATTTATACTGTAGTCTGGTAGAGGAGTAATCTAATTAATGTGTATTTATACTGTAGTCTGGTAGATGAGTAATCTAATTAATGTGTATTTATACTTTAGTCTGGTAGAGGAGTAATCTAATTAATGTGTATTTATACTGTAGTCTGGTAGAGGAGTAATCTAATTAATGTGTATTTATAATGTAGTCTGGTAGAGGAGTAATCTAATTAATGTATATTTATACTGTAGTCTGGTAGAGGAGTAATCTAATTAATGTGTATTTATACTGTAGTCTGGTAGAGGAGTAATCTAATTAATGTATATTTATACTGTAGTCTGGTAGAGGAGGTCTTTATTCTAATTAATGTATATTTATAATGTAGTCTGGTAGAGGAGTAATCTAATTAATGTATATTTATACTGTGGTCTGGTAGAGGAGTAATCTAATTAATGTGTATTTATACTGTAGTCTGGTAGAGGAGTAATCTAATTAATGTATATTTATACTGTAGTCTGGTAGAGGAGTAATCTAATTAATGTATATTTATACTGTAGTCTGGTAGAGGAGTAATCTAATTAATGTGTATTTATACTGTAGTCTGGTAGAGGAGTAACCTAATTAATGTATATTTATACTGTAGTCTGGTAGAGGAGTAATCTAATTAATGTATATTTATACTGTAGTCTGGTAGAGGAGTAATCTAATTAATGTATATTTATACTGTAGTCTGGTAGTGGAGTAATCTAATTAATGTATATTTATACTGTAGTCTGGTAGAGGAGTAATCTAATTAATGTATATTTATACTGTAGTCTGGTAGAGGAGTAATCTAATTAATGTGTATTTATACTGTAGTCTGGTAGAGGAGTAATCTAATTAATGTGTATTTATACTGTAGTCTGGTAGAGGAGTAATCTAATTAATGTATATTTATACTGTAGTCTGGTAGAGGAGTAATCTAATTAATGTATATTTATACTGTAGTCTGGTAGAGGAGTAATCTAATTAATGTGTATTTATACTGTAGTCTGGTAGAGGAGTAATCTAATTAATGTATATTTATACTGTAGTCTGGTAGAGGAGTAATCTAATTAATGTGTATTTATACTGTAGTCTGGTAGAGGAGTAATCTAATTAATGTGTATTTATACTGTAGTCTGGTAGAGGAGTAATCTAATTAATGTGTATTTATACTGTAGTCTGGTAGAGGAGTAATCTAATTAATGTGTATTTATACTGTAGTCTGGTAGAGGAGTAACCTAATTAATGTGTATTTATACTGTAGTCTGGTAGAGGAGTAATCGAATTAATGTGTATTTATACTGTAGTCTGGTAGAGGAGTAATCTAATTAATGTGTATTTATACTGTAGTCTGGTAGAGGAGTAATCTAATTAATGTGTATTTATACTGTAGTCTGGTAGAGGAGTAATCTAATTAATGTGTATTTATACTGTAGTCTGGTGGAGGAGTAATCTAATTAATGTGTATTTATACTGTAGTCTGGTAGAGGAGTAATCTAATTAATGTGTATTTATACTGTAGTCTGGTAGAGGAGTAATCTAATTAATGTATATTTATACTGTAGTCTGGTAGAGGAGTAATCTAATTAATGTTTATTTATACTGTAGTCTGGTAGAGGAGTAATCTAATTAATGTGTATTTATACTGTAGTCTGGTAGAGGAGTAATCTAATTAATGTGTATTTATACTGTAGTCTGGTAGAGGAGTAATCTAATTAATGTATATTTATACTGTAGTCTGGTAGAGGAGTAATCTAATTAATGTATATTTATACTGTAGTCTGGTAGAGGAGTAATCTAATTAATGTGTATTTATACTGTAGTCTGGTAGAGGAGTAATCTAATTAATGTGTATTTATACTGTAGTCTGGTAGAGGAGTAATCTAATTAATGTGTATTTATACTGTAGTCTGGTAGAGGAGTAATCTAATTAATGTATATTTATACTGTAGTCTGGTAGAGGAGTAATCTAATTAATGTGTATTTATACTGTAGTCTGGTAGAGGAGTAATTTAATTAATGTATATTTATGCTGTAGTCTGGTAGAGGAGTAATCTAATTAATGTGTATTTATACTGTAGTCTGGTAGAGGAGGTCTGTAATCTAATTAATGTGTATTTATACTGTAGTCTGGTAGAGGAGGTCTGTAATCTAATTAATGTGTATTTATACTGTAGTCTGGTAGAGGAGTAATCTAATTAATGTGTATTTATAATGTAGTCTGGTAGAGGAGTAATCTAATTAATGTATATTTATACTGTAGTCTGGTAGAGGAGTAATCTAATTAATGTGTATTTATACTGTAGTCTGGTAGAGGAGTAATCTAATTAATGTGTATTTATACTGTAGTCTGGTAGAGGGGTAATCTAATTAATGTGTATTTATACTGTAGTCTGGTAGAGGAGGTCTGTAATCTAATTAATGTGTATTTATACTGTAGTCTGGTAGAGGAGTAATCTAATTAATGTGTATTTATACTGTAGTCTGGTAGAGGAGTAATCTAATTAATGTGTATTTATAATGTAGTCTGGTAGAGGAGTAATCTAATTAATGTGTATTTATACTGTAGTCTGGTAGAGGAGTAATCTAATTAATGTGTATTTATAATGTAGTCTGGTAGAGGAGTAATCTAATTAATGTATATTTATACTGTAGTCTGGTAGAGGAGTAATCTAATTAATGTGTATTTATACTGTAGTCTGGTAGAGGAGTAATCTAATTAATGTATATTTATACTGTAGTCTGGTAGAGGAGTAATCTAATTAATGTGTATTTATACTGTAGTCTGGTAGAGGAGTAATCTAATTAATGTGTATTTATACTGTAGTCTGGTAGAGGAGTAATCTAATTAATGTGTATTTATACTGTAGTCTGGTAGAGGAGTAATCTAATTAATGTGTATTTATACTGTAGTCTGGTAGAGGAGTAATCTAATTAATGTGTATTTATACTGTAGTCTGGTAGAGGAGTAATCTAATTAATGTGTATTTATACTGTAGTCTGGTAGAGGAGTAATCTAATTAATGTGTATTTATACTGTAGTCTGGTAGAGGAGTAATCTAATTAATGTATATA
The DNA here is from genome assembly GCF_045791955.1 of Oncorhynchus clarkii lewisi. NCBI lineage: Eukaryota > Metazoa > Chordata > Actinopteri > Salmoniformes > Salmonidae > Oncorhynchus > Oncorhynchus clarkii. The sequence continues at coordinate 75,224,807 of NC_092156.1, read as the reverse complement.
TATAATGTAGTCTGGTAGAGGAGGTCTTTAATCTACATAATGTGTATTTATACTGTAGTCTGGTAGAGGAGTAATCTAATTAATGTGTATTTATACTGTAGTCTGGTAGAGGAGTAATCTAATTAATGTGTATTTATACTGTAGTCTGGTAGAGGAGTAATCTAATTAATGTGTATTTATACTGTAGTCTGGTAGAGGAGTAATCTAATTAATGTGTATTTATACTGTAGTCAGGTAGAGGAGTAATCTAATTAATGTGTATTTATACTGTAGTCTGGTAGAGGAGTAATCTAATTAATGTGTATTTATACTGTAGTCTGGTAGAGGAGTAATCTAATGAATGTATATTTATACTGTAGTCTGGTAGAGGAGGTCTTTAATCTACATAATGTATATTTATACTGTAGTCTGGTAGAGGAGTAATCTAATTAATGTATATTTATACTGTAGTCTGGTAGAGGAGTAATCTAATTAATGTGTATTTATACTGTAGTCTGGTAGAGGAGTAATCTAATTAATGTGTATTTATGCTGTAGTCTGGTAGAGGAGTAATCTAATTAATGTGTATTTATAATGTAGTCTGGTAGAGGAGTAATCTAATTAATGTGTATTTATACTGTAGTCTGGTAGAGGAGTAATCTAATTAATGTGTATTTATAATGTAGTCTGGTAGAGGAGTAATCTAATTAATGTGTATTTATACTGTAGTCTGGTAGAGGAGTAATCTAATTAATGTGTATTTATACTGTAGTCTGGTAGAGGAGTAATCTAATTAATGTGTATTTATACTGTAGTCTGGTAGAGGAGTAATCTAATTAATGTGTATTTATACTGTAGTCTGGTAGAGGAGTAATCTAATTAATGTGTATTTATACTGTAGTCTGGTAGAGGAGTAATCTAATTAATGTGTATTTATAATGTAGTCTGGTAGAGGAGTAATCTAATTAATGTTTATTTATACTGTAGTCTGGTAGAGGAGTAATCTAATTAATGTATATTTATACTGTAGTCTGGTAGAGGAGTAATCTAATTAATGTGTATTTATACTGTAGTCTGGTAGAGGGGTAATCTAATTAATGTATATTTATACTGTAGTCTGGTAGAGGAGGTCTTTATTCTAATTAATGTATATTTATAATGTAGTCTGGTAGAGGAGTAATCTAATTAATGTATATTTATACTGTAGTCTGGTAGAGGAGTAATCTAATTAATGTGTATTTATACTGTAGTCTGGTAGAGGAGTAATCTAATTAATGTATATTTATACTGTAGTCTGGTAGAGGAGTAATCTAATTAATGTATATTTATACTGTAGTCTGGTAGAGGAGTAATCTAATTAATGTGTATTTATACTGTAGTCTGGTAGAGGAGTAACCTAATTAATGTATATTTATACTGTAGTCTGGTAGAGGAGTAATCTAATTAATGTATATTTATACTGTAGTCTGGTAGAGGAGTAATCTAATTAATGTATATTTATACTGTAGTCTGGTAGTGGAGTAATCTAATTAATGTATATTTATACTGTAGTCTGGTAGAGGAGTAATCTAATTAATGTATATTTATACTGTAGTCTGGTAGAGGAGTAATCTAATTAATGTGTATTTATAATGTAGTCTGGTAGAGGAGTAACCTAATTAATGTATATTTATACTGTAGTCTGGTAGAGGAGTAATCTAATTAATGTATATTTATACTGTAGTCTGGTAGAGGAGTAATCTAATTAATGTATATTTATACTGTAGTCTGGTAGAGGAGTAATCTAATTAATGTGTATTTATACTGTAGTCTGGTAGAGGAGTAATCTAATTAATGTATATTTATACTGTAGTCTGGTAGAGGAGTAATCTAATTAATGTATATTTATACTGTAGTCTGGTAGAGGAGTAATCTAATTAATGTGTATTTATACTGTAGTCTGGTAGAGGAGTAATCTAATTAATGTATATTTATACTGTAGTCTGTTAGAGGAGTAATCTAATTAATGTATATTTATACTGTAGTCTGGTAGAGGAGTAATCTAATTAATGTGTATTTATACTGTAGTCTGGTAGAGGAGGTCTGTAATCTAATTAATGTGTATTTATACTGTAGTCTGGTAGAGGAGTAATCTAATTAATGTATATTTATACTGTAGTCTGGTAGAGGAGTAATCTAATTAATGTATATTTATACTGTAGTCTGGTAGAGGAGTAATCTAATTAATGTATATTTATACTGTAGTCTGGTAGAGGAGTAATCTAATTAATGTATATTTATACTGTAGTCTGGTAGAGGAGTAATCTAATTAATGTATATTTATACTGTAGTCTGGTAGAGGAGTAATCTAATTAATGTATATTTATACTGTAGTCTGGTAGAGGAGTAATCTAATTAATGTGTATTTATACTGTAGTCTGGTAGAGGAGTAATCTAATTAATGTGTATTTATACTGTAGTCTGGTAGAGGAGTAATCTAATTAATGTGTATTTATACTGTAGTCTGGTAGAGGAGTAATCTAATTAATGTATATTTATACTGTAGTCTGGTAGAGGAGTAATCTAATTAATGTGTATTTATACTGTAGTCTGGTAGAGGAGTAATCTAATTAATGTGTATTTATACTGTAGTCTGGTAGAGGAGTAATCTAATTAATGTATATTTATACTGTAGTCTGGTAGAGGAGTAATCTAATTAATGTATATTTATACTGTAGTCTGGTAGAGGAGTAATCTAATTAATGTATATTTATACTGTAGTCTGGTAGAGGAGTAATCTAATTAATGTGTATTTATACTGTAGTCTGGTAGAGGAGTAATCTAATTAATGTATATTTATACTGTAGTCTGGTAGAGGAGTAATCTAATTAATGTGTATTTATACTGTAGTCTGGTAGAGGGGTAATCTAATTAATGTGTATTTATAATGTAGTCTGGTAGAGGAGTAATCTAATTAATGTGTATTTATACTGTAGTCTGGTAGAGGAGTAATCTAATTAATGTGTATTTATACTGTAGTCTGGTAGAGGAGTAATCTAATTAATGTATATTTATACTGTAGTCTGGTAGAGGAGTAATCTAATTAATGTGTATTTATACTGTAGTCTGGTAGAGGAGTAATCTAATTAATGTATATTTATACTGTAGTCTGGTAGAGGAGTAATCTAATTAATGTGTATTTATACTGTAGTCTGGTAGAGGAGTAATCTAATTAATGTGTATTTATACTGTAGTCTGGTAGAGGAGTAATCTAATTAATGTGTATTTATACTGTAGTCTGGTAGAGGAGTAATCTAATTAATGTGTATTTATACTGTAGTCTGGTAGAGGAGTAATCTAATTAATGTGTATTTATACTGTAGTCCGGTAGAGGAGTAATCTAATTAATGTGTATTTATACTGTAGTCTGGTAGAGGAGTAACCTAATTAATGTGTATTTATAATGTAGTCTGGTAGAGGAGTAATCTAATTAATGTATATTTATACTGTAGTCTGGTAGAGGAGTAATCTAATTAATGTATATTTATAATGTAGTCTGGTAGAGGAGTAATCTAATTAATGTATATGTATACTGTAGTCTGGTAGAGGAGTAATCTAATTAATGTATATTTATACTGTAGTCTGGTAGAGGAGTAATCTAATTAATGTATATTTATACTGTAGTCTGGTAGAGGAGTAATCTAATTAATGTATATTTATACTGTAGTCTGGTAGAGGAGTAATCTAATTAATGTATATTTATACTGTAGTCTGGTAGAGGAGTAATCTAATTAATGTGTATTTATATTGTAGTCTGGTAGAGGAGTAATCTAATTAATGTGTATTTATACTGTAGTCTGGTAGAGGAGTAATCTAATTAATGTATATTTATACTGTAGTCTGGTAGAGGAGTAATCTAATTAATGTATATTTATACTGTAGTCTGGTAGAGGAGTAATTTAATTAATGTGTATTTATAATGTAGTCTGGTAGAGGAGTAATCTAATTAATGTATATTTATACTGTAGTCTGGTAGAGGAGTAATTTAATTAATGTATATTTATAATGTAGTCTGGTAGAGGAGTAATCTAATTAATGTGTATTTATAATGTAGTCTGGTAGAGGAGTAATCTAATTAATGTGTATTTATACTGTAGTCAGGTAGAGGAGTAATCTAATTAATGTGTATTTATACTGTAGTCTGGTAGAGGAGTAATCTAATTAATGTATATTTATACTGTAGTCTGGTAGAGGAGTAATCTAATTAATGTATATTTATACTGTAGTCTGGTAGAGGAGTAATCTAATTAATGTGTATTTATACTGTAGTCTGGTAGAGGAGTAATCTAATTAATGTGTATTTATACTGTAGTCTGGTAGAGGAGTAATCTAATTAATGTGTATTTATACTGTAGTCTGGTAGAGGAGTAATCTAATTAATGTATATTTATACTGTAGTCTGGTAGAGGAGTAATCTAATTAATGTGTATTTATACTGTAGTCTGGTAGAGGAGTAATCTAATTAATGTGTATTTATACTGTGGTCTGGTGGAGGAGTAATCTAATTAATGTGTATTTATACTGTAGTCTGGTAGAGGAGTAATCTAATTAATGTATATTTATACTGTAGTCTGGTAGAGGAGTAATCTAATGAATGTATATTTATACTGTAGTCTGGTAGAGGAGTAATCTAATTAATGTGTATTTATACTGTAGTCTGGTAGAGGAGTAATCTAATTAATGTGTATTTATACTGTAGTCTGGTAGAGGAGTAATCTAATTAATGTGTATTTATACTGTAGTCTGGTAGAGGAGTAATCTAATTAATGTGTATTTATACTGTAGTCTGGTAGAGGAGTAATCTAATTAATGTGTATTTATAATGTAGTCTGGTAGAGGAGTAATCTAATTAATGTGTATTTATACTGTAGTCTGGTAGAGGAGTAATCTAATTAATGTGTATTTATACTGTAGTCTGGTAGAGGAGTAATCTAATTAATGTATATTTATACTGTAGTCTGGTAGAGGAGTAATCTAATTAATGTGTATTTATACTGTAGTCTGGTAGAGGAGTAATCTAATTAATGTATATTTATACTGTAGTCTGGTAGAGGAGTAATCTAATTAATGTGTATTTATACTGTAGTCTGGTAGAGGAGTAATCTAATTAATGTGTATTTATACTGTAGTCTGGTAGAGGAGTAATCTAATTAATGTGTATTTATACTGTAGTCTGGTAGAGGAGTAATCTAATTAATGTGTATTTATACTGTAGTCTGGTAGAGGAGTAATCTAATTAATGTGTATTTATACTGTAGTCCGGTAGAGGAGTAATCTAATTAATGTGTATTTATACTGTAGTCTGGTAGAGGAGTAACCTAATTAATGTGTATTTATAATGTAGTCTGGTAGAGGAGTAATCTAATTAATGTATATTTATACTGTAGTCTGGTAGAGGAGTAATCTAATTAATGTATATTTATAATGTAGTCTGGTAGAGGAGTAATCTAATTAATGTATATGTATACTGTAGTCTGGTAGAGGAGTAATCTAATTAATGTATATTTATACTGTAGTCTGGTAGAGGAGTAATCTAATTAATGTATATTTATACTGTAGTCTGGTAGAGGAGTAATCTAATTAATGTATATTTATACTGTAGTCTGGTAGAGGAGTAATCTAATTAATGTATATTTATACTGTAGTCTGGTAGAGGAGTAATCTAATTAATGTGTATTTATATTGTAGTCTGGTAGAGGAGTAATCTAATTAATGTGTATTTATACTGTAGTCTGGTAGAGGAGTAATCTAATTAATGTATATTTATACTGTAGTCTGGTAGAGGAGTAATCTAATTAATGTATATTTATACTGTAGTCTGGTAGAGGAGTAATTTAATTAATGTGTATTTATAATGTAGTCTGGTAGAGGAGTAATCTAATTAATGTATATTTATACTGTAGTCTGGTAGAGGAGTAATTTAATTAATGTATATTTATAATGTAGTCTGGTAGAGGAGTAATCTAATTAATGTGTATTTATAATGTAGTCTGGTAGAGGAGTAATCTAATTAATGTGTATTTATACTGTAGTCAGGTAGAGGAGTAATCTAATTAATGTGTATTTATATTGTAGTCTGGTAGAGGAGTAATCTAATTAATGTATATTTATACTGTAGTCTGGTAGAGGAGTAATCTAATTAATGTATATTTATACTGTAGTCTGGTAGAGGAGTAATCTAATTAATGTGTATTTATACTGTAGTCTGGTAGAGGAGTAATCTAATTAATGTGTATTTATACTGTAGTCTGGTAGAGGAGTAATCTAATTAATGTGTATTTATACTGTAGTCTGGTAGAGGAGTAATCTAATTAATGTATATTTATACTGTAGTCTGGTAGAGGAGTAATCTAATTAATGTGTATTTATACTGTAGTCTGGTAGAGGAGTAATCTAATTAATGTGTATTTATACTGTGGTCTGGTGGAGGAGTAATCTAATTAATGTGTATTTATACTGTAGTCTGGTAGAGGAGTAATCTAATTAATGTATATTTATACTGTAGTCTGGTAGAGGAGTAATCTAATGAATGTATATTTATACTGTAGTCTGGTAGAGGAGTAATCTAATTAATGTGTATTTATACTGTAGTCTGGTAGAGGAGTAATCTAATTAATGTGTATTTATACTGTAGTCTGGTAGAGGAGTAATCTAATTAATGTGTATTTATACTGTAGTCTGGTAGAGGAGTAATCTAATTAATGTGTATTTATACTGTAGTCTGGTAGAGGAGTAATCTAATTAATGTGTATTTATACTGTAGTCTGGTAGAGGAGATGAAGAGGCAGAATCCTGACTTCCCTGATGATGTCACCCGTGGAGTGTTGGTCCATCAGGTTATACCTGAGTCCCCCGCGCACAGGTAGGTGTTTTCACACACACACACACACACACACACACACACACACACACACATACACACACACACGTATGCAAAGATGCACAAACACACAGTGACACGGACACACACACACGGACACACACACAGTGACACACCTCAAAGGCCCTGATTGGAGCGAAAGGAGGAATGGATTAATGCAATAGGTTGATCTGTTATATCAAAAACGTAGTTTTAGCTAGCTAGCCTATCAATGGGCAAGGTTGACCTGTACCAATGTGGAAGAAGCCTTCTTTAGGAACCAACGACCAATGAGAACCTCTCGTTTTTTTTCTACAAAAGGGGCGGGATAGAGGCCGGTGACGTGATCCTCAAGCTGAACGGCCGCCCACTCGGGACCACCGACGAGCTGCAGGGGGCGTTGCTAGGCGACGGGCCCCTCCTCCTGGAGGTTCGTCGCGGCGACGACGAGCTGCTTTTCCACATAGAGCCCCACGTCGTCATGCAGTGAGGAGGCGGAGTCATGGACCAGGGAAATGTAGTTAGTTGTTTTTGTTTTTTGCAGAGTTGGGGGGGGGGGGTTAATTCCAATTAAAAAGGTAGTCAAAGTCAATTTAGGAAGTAATTTCGATTTAAACTAAATAAATCGCTTTTACTTTTCAGTTTATTGGGAAGTCGTTGAAAATAGATGGCCTTTTTGCAGTTGGGATTTAAATGTAGGACATGAATTGACCTGCCTTTAGTTGGAATTCAGAACGACCCTGTTTTAATGTTGTTATGCGTTTTGACTGTTTTCTCTGTGGTGACTGGGCTGGACTCACTACAGATGTACTGCCTGCTTCCCAAAATTTGGGCACCATATGCCCTACCTATAGTGGACACTATGTTCCCTACCTATAGTGGACACTATGTTCCATACCTGTAGTGGACACCATATTCCCTACCTGTAGTGGACACTATAATCCCTATTTATAGTGGACACTATAATCCCTATTTATAGTGGACACTATAATCCCTATTTATAGTGGACACTATAATCCCTACCTATAGTGGACACTATGTTCCCTACCTATAGTGGACACTATGTTCCCTACCTATAGTGGACACTATGTTCCATACCTGTAGTGGACACCATATTCCCTACCTGTAGTGGACACTATAATCCCTATTTATAGTGGACACTATAATCCCTATTTATAGTGGACACTATAATCCCTATTTATAGTGGACACTATAATCCCTATTTATAGTGGACACTATAATCCCTATTTATAGTGGACACTATAATCCCTATTTATAGTGGACACTATAATCCCTACCTATAGTGGACACTATGTTCCCTACCTATAGTGCTTGTAACCAGGGCACTAGAGCCCATTGGTTGCCTAACAACTTCATAGTTTAGCCTGGTTGCTAGGCAGTTGCTAGGCCGTTGCTAGGCCATTTCTGATATATGTATGTCCAAATGTATTCCTTATGTAGTGCACTACTTTGGACCAGGACCCTACATAGTGAACTAGTTCCCTATTCCTTATGTGGTGCACTACTTTGGACCAGGACGCTACATAGTGAACTAGTTCCCTATTCCTTATGTAGTGCTCTACTTTGGACCAGGACCCTACATAATGAACTAGTTCCCTATTCCTTATGTGGTGCACTACTTTGGACCAGGACCCTACATAGTGAACTAGTTCCCTATTCCTTATGTAGTGCACTACTTTGGACCAGGACCCTACATAGTGAACTAGTTCCCTATTCCTTATGTAGTGCACTACTTTGGACCAGGACCCATAGGACTCTCCCATAGGGCTCTGGTCTATAGTAGTACCACTATATAGGGAATAGGGCCCTGGTCTATAGTAGTTCACTATATAGGGAATAGGGCTCTGGTCTATAGTAGTACCACTATATAGGGAATAGGGCTCTGGTCTATAGTAGTACCACTATATAGGGAATAGGGCTCTGGTCTATAGTAGTACCACTATATAGGGAATAGGGCTCTGGTCTATAGTAGTACCACTATATAGGGAATAGGGCCCTGGTCTATAGTAGTTCACTATATAGGGAATAGGGCTCTGGTCTATAGTAGTACCACTACATAGGGAATAGGGCCCTGGTCTATAGTAGTACCACTATATAGGGAATAGGGCCCTGGTCTATAGTAGTTCACTATATATAGGGAATAGGGCTCTGGTCACTAGTAGATCACTATATAGGGAATAGGGCTCTGGTCACTAGTAGATCACTATATAGGGAATAGGGCTCTGGTCTATAGTAGTACCACTATATAGGGAATAGGGCCCTGGTCTAAAGTAGTGCAATATATAGGGAATAGGGCCCTGGTCTATAGTAGTACCACTATATAGGGAATAGGGCCCTGGTCTATAGTAGTACCACTATATAGGGAATAGGGCTCTAGTCTAAAGTAGTGCAATATATAGGGAATAGGGCCCTGGTCTATAGTAGTACCACTATATAGGGAATAGGGCCCTGGTCTAAAGTAGTGCACTATATAGGGAATAGGGCCCTGGTCTATAGTAGTACCACTATATAGGGAATAGGGCCCTGGTCTATAGTAGTACCACTATATAGGGAATAGGGCCCTGGTCTAAAGTAGTGCACTATATAGGGAATAGGGCTCTGGTCTATAGTAGTTCACTATATAGGGAATAGGGCCCTGGTCTAAAGTAGTGCACTATATAGGGAATAGGGCCCTGGTCTATAGTAGTACCACTATATAGGGAATAGGGCCCTGGTCTAAAGTAGTGCACTATATAGGGAATAGGGCTCTGGTCTATAGTAGTTCACTATATAGGGAATAGGGCCCTGGTCTAAAGTAGTGCACTATATAGGGAATAGGGCCCTGGTCTAAAGTAGTGTACTATATAGGGAATAGGGCCCTGGTCTAAAGTAGTACCACTATATAGGGAATAGGGCCCTGGTCTATAGTAGTACCACTATATAGGGAATAGGGCCCTGGTCTAAAGTAGTACCACTACATAGGGAATAGGGCCCTGGTCTAAAGTAGTGCACTATATAGGGAATAGGGCCCTGGTCTAAAGTAGTGTACTATATAGGGAATAGGGCTCTGGTCTAAAGTAGTACCACTATATAGGGAATAGGGCCCTGGTCTATAGTAGTACCACTATATAGGGAATAGGGCCCTGGTCTAAAGTAGTACCACTACATAGGGAATAGGGCCCTGGTCTAAAGTAGTGCACTATATAGGGAATAGGGCCCTGGTCTGAAGTAGTGCACTATATAGGGAATAGGGCTCTGGTCTATAGTAGTTCACTATATAGGGAATAGGGCCCTGGTCTAAAGTAGTGCACTATATATGGAATAGGGCCCTGGTCTATAGTAGTACCACTATATAGGGAATAGGGCCCTGGTCTAAAGTAGTGCACTATATAGGGAATAGGGCCCTGGTCTAAAGTAGTGCACTATATAGGGAATAGGGCCCTGGTCTAAAGTAGTGCACTATATAGGGAATAGGGCCCTGGTCTAAAGTAGTGCACTATATAGGGAATAGGGCCCTGGTCTAAAGTAGTGTACTATATAGGGAATAGGGCCCTGGTCTAAAGTAGTACCACTATATAGGGAATAGGGCCCTGGTCTATAGTAGTACCACTATATAGGGAATAGGGCCCTGGTCTAAAGTAGTACCACTACATAGGGAATAGGGCCCTGGTCTAAAGTAGTGCACTATATAGGGAATAGGGCCCTGGTCTAAAGTAGTGTACTATATAGGGAATAGGGCTCTGGTCTAAAGTAGTACCACTATATAGGGAATAGGGCCCTGGTCTATAGTAGTACCACTATATAGGGAATAGGGCCCTGGTCTAAAGTAGTACCACTACATAGGGAATAGGGCCCTGGTCTAAAGTAGTGCACTATATAGGGAATAGGGCCCTGGTCTATAGTAGTGCACTATGTAGGGTTTAGGGTGCCATTTGGGATTCATTCACTATAAACGCTAGACATGGATACTTTCAGAGAGAGATGGAGATAGAGGAGGAGGATGTGTTTTTTAAGGACCCTTCTGCCCGTAGACCTCATAGTTGAGCCTGGTTGCTAGGCGGTTGCTAGGCCGTTTTATGCTGTACTGTATGTATGTTCATATAAACATGAGTAAATAAAGTTCATATTTCAAAATCTAGTGACGGATTTATTCCTACATTGTGATATTTACATAAA
>NC_092156.1:75146254-75208754 GCF_045791955.1 Oncorhynchus clarkii lewisi | reverse complement strand
CATCACCTCTGACCTTCTACTCCAATGGGTTTTGAGATGGTGGCTAAGAGAGAGAATGCGATGAAACGAAATTGAGATTTTCCAATTTACAAAACGACGAGTGTGGCGCCATCTATCGGTCAAACCGGAGAAGTGTCGCTGGCAAATTAAATGCAGCCTGTAGTTTCAGCGCTGGCCACTATGTGGGAGTGTTTACCATATCTGTGGACAGGCCTCCTGACGTGGCAGCTGGGTTTCAGTCCTCAAATGTCTGTTTATTACAACAGTTGTAATCTGACTCATTACCTTAATAAGTGTTCATAAGATGTAGAGGGTTAGAGTGTAGAGGGTTAGAGTGTAGAGGATTAGAGTGTAGAGGGTTAGAGTGTAGAGGGGTTAGAGTGGTCACATACCTCTATACCTCCACCTACAGTCCCATACCTCCACCTACAGTCACATACCTCTTTACCTCCACCTACAGTCCCAGACCTCTTTACCTCCACCTGCAGTCACATACCTCCACCTACAGTCACATACCTCTTTACCTCCACCTACAGTCCCATACCTCCACCTACAGTCACATACCTCTTTACCTCCACCTACAGTCCCATACCTCTTTACCTCCACCTACAGTCCCATACCTCCACCTACAGTCACATACCTCTTTACCTCCACCTACAGTCCCATACCTCTTTACCTCCACCTGCAGTCCCATACCTCCACCTACAGTCACATACCTCTTTACCTCCACCTACAGTCCCAGACCTCTTTACCTCCACCTGCAGTCACATACCTCCACCTACAGTCACATACCTCTTTACCTCCACCTACAGTCCCATACCTCCACCTACAGTCACATACCTCTTTACCTCCACCTACAGTCCCATACCTCTTTACCTCCACCTACAGTCCCATACCTCCACCTACAGTCACATACCTCTTTACCTCCACCTACAGTCCCATACCTCTTTATCTCCACCTACAGTCACATACCTCCACCTACAGTCATATACCTCCACCTACAGTCACATACCTCTTTACCTCCACCTACAGTCACATACCTCTACACCTCCACCTACAGTCACATACCTCTTTACCTCCACCTACAGTCCCATACCTCTTTACCTCCACCTACAGTCCCATACCTCTTTACCTCCACCTGCAGTCACATACCTCTTTACCTCCACCTACAGTCCCATACCTCTATACCTCCACCTACAGTCCCATACCTCCACCTACAGTCACATACCTCTTTATCTCCACCTACAGTCACATACCTCCACCTACAGTCATATACCTCCACCTACAGTCACATACCTCTACACCTCCACCTACAGTCACATACCTCTACACCTCCACCTACAGTCCCATACCTCCACCTACAGTCCCATACCTCCACCTACAGTCACATACCTCTTTACCTCCACCTACAGTCACATACCTCTTTACCTCCACCTACAGTCACATACCTCCACCTACAGTCCCATACCTCTTTACCTCCACCTACAGTCACATACCTCCACCTACAGTCCCATACCTCTTTACCTCCACCTACAGTCACATACCTCCACCTACAGTCCCATACCTCTATACCTCCACCTACAGTCACATACCTCTATACCTCCACCTCCAGTCACATACCTCCACCTACAGTCCCATACCTCTTTACCTCCACCTACAGTCACATACCTCTTTACCTCCACCTACAGTCACATACCTCCACCTACAGTCACATACCTCTTTATCTCCACCTACAGTCACATACCTCTATACCTCCACCTACAGTCACATACCTCTTTACCTCCACCTACAGTCACATACCTCCACCTACAGTCACATACCTCTTTATCTCCACCTACAGTCACATACCTCTTTACCTCCACCTACAGTCCCATACCTCTATACCTCCACCTACAGTCACATACCTCCACCTACAGTCCCATACCTCCACCTACAGTCCCCATACCTCTTTACCTCCACCTACAGTCACATACCTCTTTATCTCCACCTACAGTCACATACCTCTACACCTCCACCTACAGTCCCATACCTCTATACCTCCACCTACAGTCACATACCTCTTTACCTCCACCTACAGTCACATACCTCTTTACCTCCACCTACAGTCACATACCTCTTTACCTCCACCTACAGTCCCATACCTCTATACCTCCACCTACAGTCACATACCTCTTTACCTCCACCTACAGTCACATACCTCCACCTACAGTCACATACCTCTTTATCTCCACCTACAGTCACATACCTCCACCTACAGTCCCATACCTCTATACCTCCACCTACAGTCACATACCTCCACCTACAGTCACATACCTCTATACCTCCACCTACAGTCACATACCTCTTTATCTCCACCTACAGTCCCATACCTCCACCTACAGTCACATCCCTCTTTACCTCCACCTACAGTCACATACCTCTTTATATCCACCTACAGTCACATACCTCCACCTACAGTCCCATACCTCTATACCTCCACCTACAGTCACATATCTCTTTACCTCCACCTACAGTCCCGTACCTCCACCTACAGTCACATACCTCTATACCTCCACCTACAGTCCCATACCTCTTTACCTCCACCTACAGTCACATACCTCTCTACCTCCACCTACAGTCACATACCTCTATACCTCCACCTACAGTCCCATACCTCTTTACCTCCACCTACAGTCCCATACCTCTATACCTCCACCTACAGTCACATACCTCTTTACCTCCACCTACAGTCACATACCTCTATACCTCCACCTACAGTCCCATACCTCTTTACCTCCACCTACAGTCCCATACCTCTTTACCTCCACCTGCAGTCACATACCTCTTTACCTCCACCTACAGTCCCATACCTCTTTACCTCCACCTGCAGTCACATACCTCTATACCTCCACCTACAGTCACATACCTCTATACCTCCACCTACAGTCCCATACCTCTATACCTCCACCTACAGTCACTTACCTCTATACCTCCACCTACAGTCCCATACCTCTTTACCTCCACCTACAGTCCCATACCTCTTTACCTCCACCTACAGTCACATACCTCCACCTACAGTCACATACCTCTATACCTCCACCTACAGTCACATACCTCTTTACCTCCACCTACAGTCACATACCTCTTTACCTCCACCTACAGTCCCATACCTCTTTACCTCCACCTACAGTCCCATACCTCTATACCTCCACCTACAGTCACATACCTCTATACCTCCACCTACAGTCCCATACCTCTATACCTCCACCTACAGTCACTTACCTCTATACCTCCACCTACAGTCCCATACCTCTTTACCTCCACCTACAGTCCCATACCTCTATACCTCCACCTACAGTCCCATACCTCCACCTACAGTCACATACCTCCACCTACAGTCACATACCTCTTTACCTCCACCTACAGTCACATACCTCTATACCTCCACCTACAGTCACATACCTCCACCTACAGTCACATACCTCTTTAGCTCCACCTACAGTCACATACATCTTTACCTCCACCTAAAGTCACATACCTCCACCTACAGTCACATACCTCTTTACCTCCACCTACAGTCACATACCTCTATACCTCCACCTACAGTCACATACCTCCACCTACAGTCACATACCTCTTTACCTCCACCTACAGTCACATACCTCTTTACCTCCACCTACAGTCACATACCTCCACCTACAGTCACATACCTCCACCCACTGTCACATACGTAACAAGGCGTACGTAACAAGCAGGACGTTCATACCAGCCTTACAGTACATTAAGCAGGACATTCATACCAGCCTTACAGTACATTAAGCATGACGTTCATACCAGCCTTACAGTACATTAAGCAGGACGTTCATACCAGCCTTGCAGGACATTCATACCAGCCTTACAGTACATTAAGCAGGACGTTCATACCAGCCTTACAGTACATTAAGCAGGACGTTCATACCAGCCTTACAGTACATTAAGCAGGACGTTCATACCAGCCTTACAGTACATTAAGCAGGACATTCATACCAGCCTTACAGTACATTAAGCAGGACGTTCATACCAGCCTTACAGTACATTAAGCAGGACGTTCATACCAGCCTTACAGTACATTAAGCAGGACGTTCATACCAGCCTTACAGTACATTAAGCAGGACATTCATACCAGCCTTACAGTACATTAAGCAGGACATTCATACCAGCCTTACAGTACATTAAGCAGGACATTCATACCAGCCTTACAGCACATTAAGCAGGACGTTCATACCAGCCTTACATTACATTAAGCAGGACATTCATACCAGCCTTACATTACATTAAGCAGGACATTCATACCAGCCTTACAGTACATTAAGCAGGACGTTCATACCAGCCTTACAGTACATTAAGCAGGACGTTATATACACTACATTAAGCAGGACGTTCATACCAGCCTTACACTACATTAAGCAGGACATTCATACCAGCCTTACAGTACATTAAGCAGGACGTTCATACCAGCCTTACATTACATTAAGCAGGACATTCATACCAGCCTTACATTACATTAAGCAGGACATTCATACCAGCCTTACAGTACATTAAGCAGGACGTTCATACCAGCCTTACAGTACATTAAGCAGGACGTAGTGTACACTACATTAAGCAGGACGTTCATACCAGCCTTACAGTACATTAAGCAGGACATTCATACCAGCCTTACACTACATTAAGCAGGACGTAGTTTACACTACATTAAGCCGGACATTCATACCAGCCTTACACTACATTAAGCAGGAAGTAGTGTACACTACATTAAGCAGGACATTCATACCAGCCTTACACTACATTAAGCAGGACGTAGTGTACACTACATTAAGCAGGACGTTCATACCAGCCTTACAGTACATTAAGCAGGACGTTCATACCAGCCTTACAGTACATTTAGCAGGACGTTCATACCAGCCTTACAGTACATTAAGCAGGACGTTCATACCAGCCTTACAGTACATTAAGCAGGACGTAGTGTACACTACATTAAGCAGGACGTTCATACCAGCCTTACACTACATTAAGCAGGACGTTCATACCAGCCTTACAGTACATTAAGCAGGACATTCATACCAGTCTTACAGTACATTAAGCAGGACATTCATACCAGCCTTACACTACATTAAGCAGGACGTTCATACCAGCCTTACAGTACATTAAGCAGGACGTTCATACCAGCCTTACAGTACATAAAGCAGGACGTTCATACCAGCCTTACAGTACATTAAGCAGGACGTAGTGTACACTACATTAAGCAGGACGTTCATACCAGCCTTACAGTACATTAAGCAGGACATTCATACCAGCCTTAAAGTACATTAAGCAGGACGTTCATACCAGCCTTACAGTACATTAAGCAGGACATTCATACCAGCCTTACAGTACATTAAGCAGGACGTTCATACCAGCCTTACAGTACATTAATACCAGCCTTACAGTACATTAAGCAGGACATTCATACCAGCCTTACAGTACATTAAGCAGGACGTTCACACCAGCCTTACACTACATTAAGCAGGACGTTCATACCAGCCTTACAGTACATTAAGCAGGACGTAGTGTACACTACATTAAGCAGGACGTAGTGTACACTACATTAAGCAGGACGTTCATACCAGCCTTACACTACATTAAGCAGGACATTCATACCAGCCTTACAGTACATTAAGCAGCACATTCATACCAGCCTTACAGTACATTAAGCAGGACGTTCATACCAGCCTTACAGTACATTAAGCAGGACGTTCATACCAGCCTTACAGTACATTAAGCAGGACGTAGTGTACACTACATTAAGCAGGACGTTCATTCCAGCCTTACAGTACATTAAGCAGGACGTAGTGTACACTACATTAAGCAGGACGTTCATACCAGCCTTACAGTACATTAAGCAGGACGTAGTGCACACTACATTAAGCAGGACGTAGTGTACACTACATTAAGCAGGACGTTCATACCAGCCTTACACTACATTAAGCAGGACATTCATACCAGCCTTACAGTACATTAAGCAGCACATTCATACCAGCCTTACAGTACATTAAGCAGGACGTTCATACCAGCCTTACAGTACATTAAGCAGGACGTTCATACCAGCCTTACACTACATTAAGCAGGACATTCATACCAGCCTTACAGTACATTAAGCAGGACGTTCATACCAGCCTTACAGTACATTAAGCAGGACGTTCATACCAGCCTTACACTACATTAAGCAGGACATTCATACCAGCCTTACAGTACATTAAGCAGGACGTTCATACCAGCCTTACAGTACATTAAGCAGGACGTTCATACCAGCCTTACAGTACATTAAGCAGGACGTTCATACCAGCCTTACAGTACATTAAGCAGGACGTTCATACCAGCCTTACACTACATTAAGCAGGACGTTCATACCAGCCTTACAGTACATTAAGCAGGACGTTCATACCAGCCTTACAGTACATTAAGCAGGACGTTCATACCAGCCTTACAGTACATTAAGCAGGACGTTCATACCAGCCTTACAGTACATTAAGCAGGACGTTCATACCAGCCTTACACTACATTAAGCAGGACGTTCATACCAGCCTTACAGTACATTAAGCAGGACGTTCATACCAGCCTTACAGTACATTAAGCAGGACATTCATACCAGCCTTACAGTACATTAAGCAGGACGTAGTGTACACTACATTTAGCAGGACGTTCATACCAGCCTTACAGTACATTAAGCAGGACGTTCATACCAGCCTTACAGTACATTAAGCAGGACGTAGTGTACACTACATTAAGCAGGACGTTCATACCAGCCTTACACTACATTAAGCAGGACGTTCATACCAGCCTTACAGTACATTAAGCAGGACATTCATACCAGCCTTACAGTACATTAAGCAGGACGTAGTGTACACTACATTAAGCAGGACATTCATACCAGCCTTACAGTACATTAAGCAGGACGTAGTGTACACTACATTAAGCAGGACATTCATACCAGCCTTACATTACATTAAGCAGGACGTTCATACCAGCCTTACAGTACATTAAGCAGGACGTTCATACCAGCCTTACAGTACATTAAGCAGGACGTAGTGTACACTACATTAAGCAGGACGTTCATACCAGCCTTACACTACATTAAGCAGGACATTCATACCAGCCTTACAGTACATTAAGCAGCACATTCATACCAGCCTTACAGTACATTAAGCAGGACGTTCATACCAGCCTTACAGTATATTAAGCAGGACGTTCATACCAGCCTTACAGTACATTAAGCAGGACGTAGTGTACACTACATTAAGCAGGACATTCATACCAGCCTTACAGTACATTAAGCAGGACGTAGTGTACACTACATTAAGCAGGACATTCATACCAGCCTTACAGTACATTAAGCAGGACGTTCATACCAGCCTTACACTACATTAAGCAGGACGTTCATACCAGCCTTACAGTAATTTAAGCAGGACATTCATACAAGCCTTACAGTACATTAAGCAGGACGTAGTGTACACTACATTAAGCAGGACATTCATACCAGCCTTACACTACATTAAGCAGGACGTTCATACCAGCCTTACAGTACATTAAGCAGGACGTAGTGTACACTACATTAAGCAGGACGTTCATACCAGCCTTACAGTACATTAAGCAGGACGTTCATACCAGCCTTACAGTACATTAAGCAGGACGTAGTGTACACTACATTAAGCAGGACGTTCATACCAGCCTTACATTACATTAAGCAGGACATTCATACCAGCCTTACATTACATTAAGCAGGACATTCATACCAGCCTTACAGTACATTAAGCAGGACGTTCATACCAGCCTTACAGTACATTAAGCAGGACATTCATACCAGCCTTACAGTACATTAAGCAGGACGTAGTGTACACTACATTAAGCACGACGTTCATACCAGCCTTACAGTACATTAAGCAGGACGTTCATACCAGCCTTACACTACATTAAGCAGGACATTCATACCAGCCTTACACTACATTAAGCAGGACATTCATACCAGCCTTACAGTACATTAAGCAGGACGTTCATACCAGCCTTACAGTACATTAAGCAGGACGTTCATACCAGCCTTACACTCCAATTGTAACCCAGTAGTAGTGTGAGCTGCTCTCATAAAGTGACATGGAGGCTGTTTCTACAGTCTGAGGCTTTTTCTACAGTCTGACCCTGTTTCTACAGTCTGAGGCTGTTTCTACAGTCTGACCCTGTTTCTACAGTCTGTCCCTGTTTCTACAGTCTGAGCCTGTTTCTACAGTCTGAGCCTGTTTCTACAGTCGGACCCTGTTTCTACAGTCTGACCCTGTTTCTACAGTCTGACCCTGTTTCTACAGTCTGACCCTGTTTCTACAGTCGGACCCTGTTTCTACAGTATGCCCCTGTTTCTACAGTCTGACCCTGTTTCTACAGTCTGACCCTGTTTCTACAGTCTGAGGCTGTTTCTACAGTCTGACCCTGTTTCTACAGTCTGACCCTGTTTCTACAGTCTGATCCTGTTTCTACAGTCTGACCCTGTTTCTACAGTCTGACCCTGTTTCTACAGTCTGAGACTGTTTCTACAGTCTGAGGCTGTTTCTACAGTCTGACCCTGTTTCTACAGTCTGACCCTGTTTCTACAGTCTGAGGCTGTTTCTACAGTCTGAGGCTGTTTCTACATTCTGACCCTGTTTCTACAGTCTGACCCTGTTTCTACAGTCTGACCCTGTTTCTACAGTCTGACCCTGTTTCTACAGTCTGAGGCTGTTTCTACAGTCTGAGGCTGTTTCTACAGTCTGACCCTGTTTCTACAGTCGGACCCTGTTTCTACAGTCTGACCCTGTTTCTACAGTCTGATCCTGTTTCTACAGTCTGACCCTGTTTCTACAGTCTGAGGCTGTTTCTACAGTCTGACCCTGTTTCTACAGTCTGACCCTGTTTCTGCAGTCTGATCCTGTTTCTACAGTCTGACCCTGTTTCTACAGTCTGAGTCTGTTTCTACAGTCTGACCCTGTTTCTACAGTCTGAGGCTGTTTCTACAGTCTGACCCTGTTTCTACAGTCTGAGGCTGTTTCTACAGTCTGACCCTGTTTCTACAGTCTCTACAGTCTGAGGCTGTTTCTACAGTCTGACCCTGTTTCTACAGTCTGACCCTGTTTCTACAGTCTGAGGCTGTTTCTACAGTCTGATCCTGTTTATACAGTCTGAGGCTGTTTCTACAGTCTGACCCTGTTTCTACAGTCTGACCCTGTTTCTACAGTCTGATCCAGTTTCTACAGTCTGAAGCTGTTTCTACAGTCTGAGCCTGTTTCTACAGTCTGACCCTGTTTCTACAGTCTGATCCTGTTTCTACAGTCTGACCCTGTTTCTACAGTCTGACCCTGTTTCTACAGTCTAAGGCTGTTTCTACAGTCTGAGCCTGTTTCTACAGTCTGACCCTGTTTCTACAGTCTGACCCTGTTTCTACAGTCTGAGCCTGTTTCTACAGTCTGATCCTGTTTCTACAGTCTGAGGCTGTTTCTACAGTCTGAAGTCCCCTGTGTTTTCCCCCACGGTGGACGGATTGTGCGCACCGACACGGAGTTCTGTGTGTGTGTGTCTTTTTGTGTGTGTGTGTGTGTGTGTGCTCGGTGTGTGTGTGTGTGTTTTTGTATGTGTCCTTAAGGTATCCCTCCATACCTCAGAAGGCTCCCTGAGTAACATACCTCACATTCCTGGCAACAATGGCTCTGTTTTCACTAGCCTGTTTTATAGAGGGTCTTCAGAAATGTTTTCACTAGCCTGTTTTATAGAGGGTCTTCAGAGATGTTTTCACTAGCCTGTTTTACAGAGGGTCTTCAGAGATGTTTTCACTAGCCTGTTTTACAGAGGGTCTTCAGAGCTGTTTTCAGCAGCCTGTTTTATAGAGGGTCTTCAGAGATGTTTTCACTAGCCTGTTTTACAGAGGGTCTTCAGAGATGTTTTCAGTAGCCTGTTTTATAGAGGGTCTTCAGAGATGTTTTCACTAGCCTGTTTTATAGAGGGTCTTCAGATATGTTTTCACTAGCCTGTTTTATAGAGGGTCTTCAGAGATGTTTTCACTAGCCTGTTTTATAGAGGGTCTTCAGAGATGTTTTCACCAGCCTGTTTTATAGAGGGTCTTCAGAGATGTTTTCACTAGCTTGTTTTATAGAGGGTCTTCAGAGATGTTTTCACTAGCCTGTTTTATAGAGGGTCTTCAGAGATTTTTTCACTAGCCTGTTTTACAGAGGGTCTTCAGAGATGTTTTCACTAGCCTGTTTTATAGAGGGTCTTCAGAGATGTTTTCAGTAGCCTGTTATATAGAGGGTCTTCAGAGATGTTTTCACCAGCCTGTTTTACAGAGGGTCTTCAGAGATGTTTTCACTAGCCTGTTTTACAGAGGGTCCTCAGAGATGTTTTCACTAGCCTGTTTTACAGAGGGTCTTCAGAGATGTTTTCACTAGCCTGTTTTATAGAGGGTCTTCAGAGATGTTTTCACTAGCCTGTTTTATAGAGGGTCTTCAGAGATGTTTTCAGTAGCCTGTTTTATAGAGGGTCTTCAGAGATGTTTTCACTAGCCTGTTTTATAGAGGGTCTTCAGAGATGTTTTCACTAGCCTGTTTTATAGAGGGTCTTCAGAGATGCTTTCACTAGCCTGTTTTATAGAGGGTCTTCAGAGATGTTTTCACTAGCCTGTTTTATAGAGGGTCTTCAGAGATGTTTTCAGTAGCCTGTTTTATAGAGGGTCTTCAGAGATGTTTTCACTAGCCTGTTTTATAGAGGGTCTTCAGAGATGTTTTCACTAGCCTGTTTTATAGAGGGTCTTCAGAGATGTTTTCACTAGCTTGTTTTATAGAGGGTCTTCAGAGATGTTTTCACTAGCTTGTTTTATAGAGGGTCTTCAGAGATGTTTTCAATGGACACTAGTTTTACATTGAGTTGTATTGACAGTGAGTTTGTGTGTTTGAAGTCAAAGTGAACTTTAAAGACATGATTCTAAAATTGTTTCAGTAAGTTATTTATTAACTGTAAAAATGTCAGATAATTAAATGTTATTTTGTTATGACTAATCCTGCATCCCAAATGGAACACTAAACCCTATTCTCTATGGGCCCTGTGGTCTAAAGTAGTGCACCCTATTCCCTATGTCCCCTGTGGTCTAAAGTAGTGCACCCTATTTCCTATTGCCCTGTGGTCAAAAGTAGTGCACCCTATTCTCTATGGGCCCTGGTCAAAAGTAGTGCACCCTATTCCCTATGGGCCCTGGTCAAAAGTAGTGCACCCTATTCCCTATGCGCCCTGGTCAAAAGTAGTGCACCCTATTCCCTATGGGCCCTGGTCAAAAGTAGTGCACCCTATTCCCTAAGGGCCCTGTGGTCTAAAGTAGTGCGCCCTATTCCCTATGGGCCCTGTGGTCTAAAGTAGTGCACCCTATTCTCTATGGGCCCTGGTCAAAAGTAGTGCACCCCATTCCCTATGGGCCCTGGTCAAAAGTAGTGCACCCTATTCCCTATGGGCCCTGGTCAAAAGTAGTGCACCCTATTCCCTATGGGCCCTGTGGTCTAAAGTAGTGCGCCCTATTCCCTATGGGCTCTGTGTTCTAAAGTAGTGCACCCTATTCCCTATGGGCCCTGTGGTCTAAAGTAGTGCACATGCGATTAGCATGAGGTTGAGCTAACGTAGGCTAATGCGATTAGCATGAGGTTGTAAGTAACATGAAAATGAAGAGGCTAAAAGTTTGTTTTTATTTCATATTTTATTTAACCTGGTTGGTAGTGTCATTGGGGGATGCAGAGACAGACTGTCATTGTGGCTTTCCATTTTTAGTTCCGCTGTCTCCTGGACAACCTCTCTGGGACTAAATACACTGCCAAGACTCTTGAGACACACACGTACACACCATGCACACACACACACAAACACAGACCTGAAATTCCTCAGACAGCTTCCAGTAATAAGAGACTCTTCTCTCTGACGCCACAAACTATAAACCAAGGGGTCTTTACATTAAATCCACCCGTTCAACACACACGGTAGGACATGTTCCTCTTTTGTCTTCCCGCCAACACACACACACACACACACACACACACACACACACACACACCCTGGATGTCTTCTGTAATATGATCTACTGGAAGAGTATTCTCCTGATTTTCCTGGCTGTGGGGGTTCAGGGAGACAGACAGGGAGAGGAGAAAACGTTTTTCAACTGTGGGGTAGGAGAGAGAGAGACAGAGAGGTGGGGAGAGAGAGAGAGGGGGGAGAGAAAGAAGAATATGTTTTCAACTGTGAGGTAGGAGAGAGAGAGACAGAGAGAGAGAGGGGTGGAAAGAGAGACAGAGAGAGAAAAAACATTTTCATCTGTGGAAGGTAGACTAGAGAGAACTTTTTCATCTGTGGAAGGTAGGAGAGAGAGACTGAAGAATTTAATCTGTGGGAGGTAGGAGAGAGAGACCGAGGAATTGGATCTGTGGGAGGTAGTGTAGTGTAATTACAGAGTTTATAGCGCCGTACCAAGCCTGCCACATCACTATGGACACAACGGAATATAAGACGTACTTAACCGTTTTTACCCTCTTCTGTGTCCTGTCGATATGCTGGTGTGCACCTCAACGGTTCTGCCAGCCTGGAGACGACAATTCGGGTAAAGTACCACATTGTATTCATTCATCATCCTCATGGCTGGTTACGCATCACGGAGCTATTGAAGTAAGTTACGAGGTCGTTTCTGAGACGATTGTCTTGTCTTTTTTTCCCCCCATGTGATTTTATAAAAGCGTATAGTGTTTGTTTGCTACAGCCTAGCGGTCCATCCATCACTCTACTCCGTGCTTCTACATCTGCATGGCTGCTTGGGGTTTTTAGGCTGGGTTTCTGTATAGAAACGTTAAGGTGCACTGTCCCTTTAAAAATATAACATTTACTCAAACTCAGTATGAGTTTTTCAAGTCAGGTTACTAGTATTTCAAGTCAGGTTACTAGTATTTCAAGTCAGGTTAATAGTATTTCAAGTCATGTTAATAGTATTTCAAGTCAGGTTACTAGTATTTCAAGTCAGGTAACTAGTATTTCAAGTCAGGTTACTAAAAATGTTAAGTCCAAACCACAGTATCCGTTTATAAGTGCAATATAATTGTAGAAAAAATGTCAAAGTAAATGTCATCACAGATGTTGATTCTTCGTCTGTGCTGGTGTCTGACGTTCTACAGTGGCTTGCGAAAGTATTCACACCCTTGGCATTTTTCCTATTTTGTTGCCTTCACAACCTGGAATTAAAATAGTTTTTAGGGGGGGGGGTAATATATAATTTGATTTACACAACATACCTACCGCTTTGAAGATGCAACATCTTTTTTCTTATTGGGAAACAAACAAGAAATAAGACAAAAAACAGAAATTTAGCGTGCATAACTATTCACCCTCCCAAAGTCAGTACTTTGTAGAGCCACGTTTTGCAGCAATTACAGCTGCAAGTCTCTTGGGGTATGTCTCTATAAGCTTGGCACATCTAGCCACTGGGATGTTTGCCCGTTCTTCAAGGCAAAACTGCTCCAGCTCCTTCAAGTTGGATGGGTTTCGCTGGTGCACAGCAATCTTTAACACATATCACAGATTCTCAATTGGATTGAGATCTGGGCTTTGACTAGGCCATTCCAAGACATTTAAATGTTTCCCCTTAAACCACTAGAGAGTTGATTTAGTAGTGTGCTTAGGGTCACTGTCCTGCTGGAAGGTGAACCTCCGTCCCAGTCTCATATCTCTGGAAGATTGAAACAGTCAAGAATTTCCTTGGATTTAGCGCCATCCATCATTCATTCAATTCTGACCAGTTTCCCAGTCCCTGCAGATGAAACACATCCCCACAGCATGATGCTGCTGCCACCACCATGCTTCACTGTGGGGATGGTATTCTCGGGGTGATGAGAGGTGCTGGGTTTGCGCCAGGCGTAGTGTTTTCTTGGATGGCAGAATAGCTAAATTTTAGTCTCATCTGACCAGAGTACCTTCTTCCATGTGTTTGGGGAGTCTCCCACATGCCTTTTGTGGAACACCAAACATGTTGGCTTATTTTTTTCTTTAAGCAATGGCTTTTTTTTCTGGCCACTCTTCCGTAAAGCCCAGCTCTGTGGAGTGTACAGCTTAAAGTGGTCCCAATGGACAGATACTACAATCTCAGGATTATCTTTGGTCTCTTTGTTGCCTCTCTGATTAATGCCCTGCTTTCTTGGTCCATGAGTTTTGGGCAGGTTCTCTTGGCAGGTTTGTTATGGTGCCATTTAAATAAAAATAATAATAATAGATTTAATGGTGCTCCGTGGGATGTTCAAAGTTTCTGATATTTTTTTTATAACTCAACCCTGATCTGTACTTCTCCACAACTTTGTCCCTGACCTGTTTGGAGAGCTCCTTGGTCTTCATGTTGCCGCTTGCTTGGTGGTGCCCCTTGCTTAGTGGTTTTGCAGACTCTGGGGCCTTTCACAACAGGTGTGCATATACTGAGAAGATCAAGAAGATCCACAAACGATTGAATGTACCACTGAGCACTGTCAGGGCAATTATTAAAAAAAAAATATATATATGGAACAGTTGAAAACCTCACGGGTAGAGGACACAAATGCATTTTGCCCCCCAGGAGAGGGAGGAGGATGGTGAGAGTCTGGGGGTTCTCCAGGAGAGGTTAGAGAACCAATGCAGTAGGTTACATAGAGTCTGGGGGTTCTCCAGGAGAGGTTAGAGAACCACTGCAGTAGGTTACATAGAGTCTGGGGGTTCTCCAGGAGAGGCTAGAGAACCACTGCAGTAGGTTACATAGAGTCTGGGGGTTCTCCAGGAGAGGTTATAGAACCACTGCAGTAGGTTAGATAGAGTCTGGGGGTTCTCCAGGAGAGGTTAGAGAACCACTGCAGTAGGTTACATATATTCTGTGGGTTCTCCAGGAGAGGTTATAGAACCACTGCAGTAGGTTACATAAAGTCTGGGGGTTATCCAGGAGAGGTTAGAGAACCACTGCAGTAGGTTACATAAAGTCTGGGGGTTCTCCAGGAGAGGTTAGAGAACCACTGCAGTAGGTTACATAGAGTCTGGGGGTTCTCCAGGAGAGGTTATAGAACCACTGCAGTAGGTTACATAAAGTCTGGGGGTTCTCCAGGAGAGGTTAGAGAACCACTGCAGTAGGTTACAGAGAGTATGTGGGTTCTCCAGGAGAGGTTAGAGAACCACTGCAGTAGGTTACAGAGAGTCTGTGGGTTCTCCAGGAGAGGTTATAGAACCACTGCAGTAGGTTACATAAAGTCTGGGGGTTCTCCAGGAGATGTTAGAGAACCACTGCAGTAGGTTACAAAGAGTCTGGGGGTTCTCCAGGAGATGTTAGAGAACCACTGCAGTAGGTTACATAGAGTCTGTGGGTTCTCCAGGAGAGGTTATAGAACCACTGCAGTAGGTTACATAGAGTCTGGGGGTTCTCCAGGAGAGGTTAGAGAACCACTGCAGTAGGTTACATAAAGTCTGGGGGTTCTCCAGGAGAGGTTAGAGAACCACTGCAGTAGGTTACATAGAGTCTGTGGGTTCTCCAGGAGAGGTTAGAGAACCACTGCAGTAGGTTACATAGAGTCTGGGGGTTCTCCAGCAGAGGTTAGAGAACCACTGCAGTAGGTCACATAGAGTCTGGGGGTTCTCCAGGAAAGGTTAGAGAACCACTGCAGTAGGTTACATAGAGTCTGGGGGTTCTCCAGGAGAGGTTAGAGAACCACTGCAGTAGGTTACATAGAGTCTGTGGGTTCTCCAGGAGAGGTTATAGAACCACTGCAGTAGGTTACATAGAGTCTGGGGGTTCTCCAGGAGAGGTTAGAGAACCACTGCAGTAGGTTACATAAAGTCTGGGGGTTCTCCAGGAGAGGTTAGAGAACCACTGCAGTAGGTTACATAGAGTCTGTGGGTTCTCCAGGAGAGGTTAGAGAACCACTGCAGTAGGTTACATAGAGTCTGGGGGTTCTCCAGCAGAGGTTAGAGAACCACTGCAGTAGGTCACATAGAGTCTGGGGGTTCTCCAGGAAAGGTTAGAGAACCACTGCAGTAGGTTACATAGAGTCTGGGGGTTCTCCAGGAAAGGTTAGAGAACCACTGCAGTAGGTTACATAGAGTCTGGGGGTTCTCCAGGAGAGGCTAGAGAACCACTGCAGTAGGTTACATAGAGTCTGGGGGTTCTCCAGGAGAGGTTAGAGAACCACTGCAGTAGGTTACATAAAGTCTGGGGGTTCTCCAGGAGAGGTTAGAGAACCACTGCAGTAGGTTACATAGAGTCTGGGGTTCTCCAGGAGAGGTTATAGAACCACTGCAGTAGGTTACACAAAGTCTGGGGGTTCTCCAGGAGAGGTTAGAGAACCACTGCAGTAGGTTACATAGAGTCTGTGGGTTCTCCAGGAGAGGTTAGAGAACCACTGCAGTAGGTTACATAGAGTCTGTGGGTTCTCCAGGAGAGGTTATAGAACCACTGAAGTAGGTTACATAAAGTCTAGGGGTTCTCCAGGAGATGTTAGAGAACCACTGCAGTAGGTTACATAGAGTCTGGGGGTTCTCCAGGAGATGTTAGAGAACCACCGCAGTAGGTTACATAGAGTCTGGGGGTTCTCCAGGAGAGGTTAGAGAACCACTGCAGTAGGTTACATAGAGTCTGTGGGTTCTCCAGGAGAGGTTAGAGACTGCAGTAGGTTAGATAAAGTCTGGGGGTTCTCCAGGAGAGGTTAGAGAACCACTGCAGTAGGTTACATAGAGTCTGTGGGTTCTCCAGGAGAGGTTATAGAACCACTGCAGTAGGTTACATAGAGTCTGGGGATTCTCCAGGAGAGGTTAGAGAACCACTGCAGTAGGTTACATAGAGTCTGGGGGTTATCCAGGAGAGGTTAGAGAACCACTGCAGTAGGTTACATAGAGTCTGTGGGTTCTCCAGGAGAGGTTATAGAACCACTGCAGTAGGTTACATAGAGTCTGGGGTTCTCCAGGAGAGGTTATAGAACCACTGCAGTAGGTTACAGAGAGTATGTGGGTTCTCCAGGAGAGGTTAGAGAACCACTGCAGTAGGTTACATAGAGTCTGTGGGTTCTCCAGGAGAGGTTAGAGAACCACTGCAGTAGGTTACATAGAGTCTGTGGGTTCTCCAGGAGAGGTTATAGAACCACTGCAGTAGGTTACATAAAGTCGGGGGGTTCTCCAGGAGATGTTAGAGAACCACTGCAGTAGGTTACATAGAGTCTGGGGGTTTCTCCAGGAGATGTTAGAGAACCACTGCAGTAGGTTAGATAGAGTCTGGGGGTTCTCCAGGAGAGGTTAGAGAACTACTGCAGTAGGTTACATAGAGTCTGGGGGTTCTCCAGGAGAGGTTAGAGAACCACTGCAGTAGGCTACATAGAGTCTGGGGGTTCTCCAGGAGAGGTTAGAGACTGCAGTAGGTTAGATAGAGTCTGGGGGTTCACCAGGAGAGGTTAGAGAACCCCCGCAGTAGACTACATAGAGTCTGGAGGTTCTCCAGGAGAGGTTAGAGACTGCAGTAGGTTAGATAGAGTCTGGGGGTTCACCAGGAGAGGTTAGAGAACCACTGCAGTAGGTTAGATAGAGTCTGGGGGTTCACCAGGAGAGGTTAGAGAACCACTGCAGTAGGTTAGATAGAGTCTGGGGGTTCTCCAGGAGAGGTTAGAGAACCACTGCAGTAGGTTAGATAGAGTCTGGGGGTTCTCCAGGAGAGGTTAGAGAACCACTGCAGTAGGTTACATAGAGTCTGGGGGTTCTCCAGGAGAGGTTAGAGAACCACTGCAGTAGGTTACATAGAGTCTGAGGTTCTCCAGGAGAGGTTAGAGAACCACCGCAGTAGGCTACATAGAGTCTGGGGGTTCTCCAGGAGAGGTTAGAGACTGCAGTAGGTTACATAGAGTCTGGGGTTCTCCAGGAGAGGTTAGAGAACCACCGCAGTAGGCTACATAGAGTCTGGGGGTTCTCCAGGAGAGGTTAGAGACTGCAGTAGGTTACATAGAGTCTGGGGTTCTCCAGGAGAGGTTAGAGAACCACTGCAGTAGGTTACATAGAGTCTGGGGTTCACCAGGAGAGGTTAGAGAACCACCGCAGTAGGCTACACGTACTTCTATTGTGATGTGTTTTGTGTTTTGCAGGAAGATGCAACAACCGTCCAGATGTAGAAAAACGTAAGTTGAACTGAACTTATTTTATTCTTATAAGAAAATAAATTACATGTAAAGATGGATTGTAAAATATATCTTATGTATGATAGTCCATGTCAACCGTATAGCAGTGCACTGGATCTGATAGTGTTTATAGTGTACATCCCACACTGGATCTGACAGTGTTTATAGTGTACATACCACACTGTAGCTGACAGTGTTTATAGTGTACATACCACACTGTATCTGACAGTGTTTATAGTGTACATACCACACTGTATCTGATAGTGTTTATAGTGTACATACCACACTGTATCTGATAGTGTTTATAGTGTACATTCCACACTGTATCTGATAGTGTTTATAGTGTACATACCACACTGTATCTTAGTGTTTATAGTGTACATACCACACTGTATCTGATAGTGTTTATAGTGTACATACCACACTGTATCTGATAGTGTTTATAGTGTACATACCACACTGTATCTGATAGTGTTTATAGTGTACATACCACACTGTATCTGACAGTGTTTATAGTGTACATACCACACTGTAGCTGACAGTGTTTATAGTGTACATACCACACTGTATCTGACAGTGTTTATAGTGTACATACCACACTGTATCTGATAGTGTTTATAGTGTACATACCACACTGAATCTGATAGTGTTTATAGTGTACATACCACACTGTATCTTAGTGTTTATAGTGTACATACCACACTGTATCTGACAGTGTTTATAGTGTACATACCACACTGTATCTGATAGTGTTTATAGTGTACATACCACACTGTATCTTAGTGTTTATAGTGTACATACCACACTGTATCTGACAGTGTTTATAGTGTACATACCACACTGTATCTGATAGTGTTTATAGTGTACATACCACACTGTAGCTGACAGTGTTTATAGTGTACATACCACACTGTATCTGACAGTGTTTATAGTGTACATACCACACTGGCTCTTAGTGTTTATAGTGTACATACCACACTGGATCTTAGTGTTTATAGTGTACATACCACACTGGCTCTTAGTGTTTATAGTGTACATACCACACTGGATCTCAGTGTTTATAGTGTACATACCACACTGGCTCTTAGTGTTTATAGTGTACATACCACACTGGATCTTAGTGTTTATAGTGTACATACCACACTGGATCTGACAGTGTTTATAGTGTACATACCACACTGTATCTGACAGTGTTTATAGTGTACATACCAAACTGGATCTGACAGTGTTTATAGTGTACATACCACACTGTATCTTAGTGTTTATAGTGTACATACCACACTGTATCTGACAGTGTTTATAGTGTACATACCACACTGTAGCTGACAGTGTTTATAGTGTACATACCACACTGGATCTGACAGTGTTTATAGTGTACATACCACACTGGATCTGACAGTGTTTATAGTGTACATACCTCACTGTATCTTAGTGTTTATATTGTACATACCACACTGGATCTGACAGTGTTTATAGTGTACATACCACACTCTATCTGACAGTGTTTATAGTGTACATACCACACTGTATCTTAGTGTTTATAGTGTACATACCTCACTGTATCTGACAGTGTTTATATTGTACATACCACACTGGATCTGACAGTGTTTATAGTGTACATACCACACTCTATCTGACAGTGTTTATAGTGTACATACCACACTGTATCTTAGTGTTTATAGTGTACATACCACACTGTATCTGACAGTGTTTATAGTGTACATACCACACTGTATCTGATAGTGTTTATAGTGTACATACCACACTGTAGCTGACAGTGTTTATAGTGTACATACCACAATGTATCTTAGTGTTTATAGTGTACATACCACACTGTATCTGACAGTGTTTATAGTGTACATAACACACTGTATCTGACAGTGTTTATAGTGTACATACCACACTGTATCTTAGTGTTTATAGTGTACATACCACACTGTATCTGACAGTGTTTATAGTGTACATACCACACTGTATCTTAGTGTTTATAGTGTACATACCACACTGTATCTGACAGTGTTTATAGTGTACATACCACACTGTATCTGATAGTGTTTATAGTGTACATACCACACTGTAGCTGACAGTGTTTATAGTGTACATACCACACTGGATCTGACAGTGTTTATAGTGTACATACCACACTGTATCTTAGTGTTTATAGTGTGCATACCACACTGTATCTGACAGTGTTTATAGTGTACATACCACACTGTATCTGACAGTGTTTAGAGTGTACATACCACACTGGATCTGACAGTGTTTATAGTGTACATACCACACTGTATCTGACAGTTTTTATAGTGTACATACCACACTGGATCTGACAGTGTTTATAGTGTACATACCACACTGTATCTTAGTGTTTATAGTGTACATACCACACTGGATCTGACAGTGTTTATAGTGTGCATACCACACTGTATCTGACAGTGTTTATAGTGTACATACCACACTGGATCTGACAGTGTTTATAGTGTACATACCACACTGTATCTTAGTGTTTATAGTGTACATACCACACTGTATCTGACAGTGTTTATAGTGTACATACCACACTGTATCTGATAGTGTTTATAGTGTACATACCACACTGGATCTGACAGTGTTTAGAGTGTACATACCACACTGTAGCTGACAGTGTTTATAGTGTACATACCACACTGGATCTGACAGTGTTTATAGTGTACATACCACACTGTAGCTGACAGTGTTTATAGTGTACATACCACACTGTAGCTGACAGTGTTTATAGTGTACATACCACACTGGATCTGACAGTGTTTATAGTGTACATACCACACTGTAGCTGACAGTGTTTATAGTGTACATACCACACTGTATCTGACAGTGTTTATAGTGTACATACCACACTCTATCTGACAGTGTTTATAGTGTACATACCACACTGTATCTTAGTGTTTATAGTGTACATACCACACTGTATCTTAGTGTTTATAGTGTACATACCACACTGTAGCTGACAGTGTTTATAGTGTACATACCACATGTGGATTTGTGTCAATACGTTCTCAGAACCTCCCTGCAACGTTCTCAGAACCTCCCTGCAACGTTCTCAGAACCTCCCTGCAACGTTCTCAGAACCTCCCTGCAACGTTCTCAGAACCTCCCTGCAACCTAAAAATCTACGTTCCAAGAACAGACAAAATGTTCCATTTTAAATGTCAGGAAACCTATGTCTTCGTTCCCAGAACGAACAAGAAACCAAAAACGTACTTTCCCACAACTTCTAAGTATACCAAATGTGCTGCTAGCTGGGTAAAGTCCCTTAAGTCTTGAGTAAGTCCTATATCATAGTAACATCAACAAAGTAGACAATAAAGTGTGACCAGGTTCAGTTGTCCAACGTTGTCCAACAATGCAGATAGAAATGCCATGACTACAGCCGACATGACTCCTAGTTCGACATGTCAGAGAGGCATGTTTGTTCTACATAACATATTTCTATCTGAACGTTCCTAAATGTTTTGTCCTCCTCTTAACCCTCCTCCCTCCACAGCCGCAGTGTGTTCAGAGATTAACCTGGGTTACTGCAATGACCTGGACTACTCCAGGTGAGTCTTCAGGTTACCCTCCCTTACTATAAGCCGAGAATGCATCCCAAATGCCACACTATTCCCTATATAGTGCAGTACTTTTGACCAGGGCCCATAGGGGGTTCCCTCCCTTACCCTAGGGTGAAAATATTTCCCACATGGAAATGGAAGAGAATAACTTTGTTTGAGAAAAAACATTACCAATATGTTCTCATCTACTTGACTGATTGATTCACTGACTGATCGACAGACCGATTCACAGATTGACAGACTGACTGACTAAATGATTGATTGATTTACCTACTGACTGACTGTTCAACAGACTGATCTTCAGATCGACCAATCAACCAATTGATCAATTGCTCATCTCCTCTCTCCCCAGGACCATCTTCCCTAACATCCTAGGTCAGCAGTCTCGTCACGAGGTGGAGTCTGGAGCTGAGTACCTCCTCCTCTCTGTGATCCACGGTCTCCTCAACGGGGAGTGTTCCCCCGACATCCGTCTGCTGGGGTGCTCCGTACTCGCCCCGCGCTGCCAAGACCTACCCAGCCCCGCACCTGTCAAGGTGTGTCCCAGCTAGCACATTTAGTTCCAGCCCTGCCCCCGTCAACGCGTGTCCCAGCTAGCACATTTAGTTCTAGCCCCGCCCCCGTCAAGGCGTGTCCCAGCTAGCACATTTAGTTCTAGCCCCACAACAGTCAAGGTGTGTCCCAGCTAGCACATTTAGTTCCAGCCCCACAACAGTCAAGGTGTGTCCCAGTTAGCACATTTAGTTCCAGCCCCACAACAGTCAAGGTGTGTCCCAGCTAGCACATTTAGTTCTAGCCCCACAACAGTCAAGGTGTGTCCCAGTTAGCACATTTAGTTCCAGCCCCACAACAGTCAAGGTGTGTTCCAGTTAGCACATTTAGTTCCAGCCCCACAACAGTCAAGGTGTGTCCCAGCTAGCACATTTAGTTCCAGCCCCACAACAGTCAAGGTGTGTCCCAGCTAGCACATTTAGTTCCAGCCCCACAACAGTCAAGGTGTGTTCCAGTTAGCACATTTAGTTCCAGCCCCACAACAGTCAAGGTGTGTTCCAGTTAGCACATTTAGTTCCAGCCCCACAACAGTCAAGGTGTGTTCCAGTTAGCACATTTAGTTCCAGCCCCACAACAGTCAAGGTGTGTTCCAGTTAGCACATTTAGTTCCAGCCCCACAACAGTCAAGGAGTATGTGCTGGAGGGGTTGGATCCAGGATGGGTGTCCATCTCATATGGATTAATACAGTTTTCTTCTTCTCCTCATATTCCCCCTTCTTCTCCTTCTTCTTCTTCTTCTTCTTCTTCTAAAGTCATGCCGCAGTGCATGTGAGGCGGTGAGGAAGGGGTGTGGCCACGCGTTCGAGGGCATCGACATGGCGTGGCCTTACTTCCTAGACTGTGACCGATTCTTCGCCGGCGAACAGGAAGGCTGTCACGACCCGTTGGCCCCGTTAAGAGGTAGCCCTCCCGGAATTGTACATGTTAAAAATAACTTGTTGAATATACAATAATTACACAATAAGAGTTTTTACTGTACTGTACAAATATAATTTTGAATACCTCTGAGCGTTAGTGTCCCACCTGTCCAACAGCACTCCACAACACTACAGCCAAAATGGAAGCCACTTAGAAAAACTACAAATTCTAGCTAATTTATCAAAAAACATACCTGAATCTCTTTCTAAAAACTGTTGACATCTACTGGAAGCCCTAGGAACTGCAATCTGGGAGGTATTCCATTGATTTTCCCATAGACAGCCATTTTAAATGATGTCATCATCCCCCCAAAATAAATTCCAGATGGATTCTCCTCGGGTTTTCGCCTTTAACAGTTTCTGAAACTTTAGAGTGTTTTATATCCAATACCACCAATTATATGCATATCCTTGCATCTGGGCCTGTGTAACAGGCAGTTTACTTTGGGTACCTCATTCATCCAAACTTCCGAATACTGCCCCCTAGCCCAAAGAAGTGTTTAGCATGTTGAACATACATTCTACCCTGTCTTACAAAATAAGAGTTTTTTAATGTACTGTTACACAAATAGAATTTTAACATGTTAAAAACGCATTCTACCCTGTCTTACAAAATAAGAGTTTTTAATGTACTGTTACACAAATAGAATTTTAACATGTCAAACATACATTCTACCTTGTCTTAGCATTCACAAATACCTAAAAAGCTAGCTAGGACATAGTGCATTTTTAGTTCCTAAATACATTACAAATGTATTTGAAAGAGCTTACCAAGTAATTTAACATGACAATCGTAATGTGTGTCCGCCCCTTTTTTAAAATGTTCACCTAAAATGAAAGGCCATAATGTATTTCTTCCAGCCCAGCTGCAATTTAGATTTTGGCCACTAGATGGCAGCAGTGTCTGTGCAAAGTTTAGACTGATCCATTGAACATTGCATTTCTGTTCAAAATGTTGTATCAAGACTGCCCAAATGTGCCTAATTTGTTTATTCATACCTTTTCATGTTCAAAATTGTGCACACTCCTCAAACAATAGCATGGTATTCTTTCACTGTATTAGCTAATGTAAATTGGACAGTGCAGTTAGATTAACAAGAATTTAAGCTTTCTGCCCATATCCGATATGTCTA
This sequence comes from Oncorhynchus clarkii lewisi, assembly GCF_045791955.1. Lineage (NCBI taxonomy): Eukaryota > Metazoa > Chordata > Actinopteri > Salmoniformes > Salmonidae > Oncorhynchus > Oncorhynchus clarkii. The sequence continues at coordinate 75,184,377 of NC_092156.1, read as the reverse complement.
TGTCCTGGGAAATGTTCTTGTTACGTACAACCTCATGCTAATCAAATTAGCCTACATTAGTTCAACCATCCCGTGGATTGGACACCGATCCCGAAGGGGTGTTTCAGAAAACCAACTATGATCAATTCAGCTAATCTCCCACCCCCTTCCTCCATATCACTCGACCCCCCTCCCCTCCTCCTTTCGCCCTCTCAGCCAGACAGGAAGTGGCTTTCTCCAACCTGTCTCCAGACGAACCCTCCACCATCATTCAGTTCACGTACCACTCCAACGCCCAAATGTACAGCGTTCTGAAGAGGACGGCTGCCAAGTGCTCTCACATCTCCCGCACCTACAGGTACTGGCTGAAATACAACCTCAAGGGGATGAATAAACTACTGATCTGTGTATCTATATATCTACAGTACTGATCTGTGTATCTATATATCTACAGTACCGATCTGTGTATCTATATATCTACAGTACTGATCTGTGTATCTATATATCTACAGTACTGATCTGTGTATCTATATATCTACAGTACGGATCTGTGTATCTATATATCTACAGTACTGATCTGTGTATCTATATATCTACAGTACGGATCTGTGTATCTATATATCTACAGTACTGATCTGTGTATCTATATATCTACAGTATCGGACGCAGCACAGAGGGGAAAGACCTCCTGGCCATAGAGTTCACAGACAACCCCGGAGGGCATGAACTGTGTGAGTGTGTGACGATTTAAGGTGGAGTGATTTCTGGGGTTTGAACTGCACCGCAATGGGGCAAGTGAGCTAGGGAGCCCATTGGTACAGGGCTAGTTGAGGACCTCCTGTTTATTAAAGCCTATTGGTACAGGGCTAGTTGAGGACCTCCTGTTTATTAAAGCCTATTGGTACAGGGCTAGTTGAGGACCTCCTGTTTATTAAAGCCTATTGGTACAGGGCTAGTCGAGGACCTCCTGTGTCTTAACATCTTCTAAAATGAACTTTGACACAGGTTTTGACTTGAGCAATTCCTTTCCTGTGTCTCTCACCCCCTCCCTTCCTCCCCCGTCTCTCCCTCCCCCATCTCCCCCATCTCAGTGGAACCGGAGATCAAGCTGGTTGGCAACATGCATGGCAACGAGGTCCTGGGTCGCCAGTTGCTGCTCTACCTGGCCCAGTACCTGTGTTCCGAGTATCTCCTTGGCAACCAGCGTATCCAGACGCTCGTAAACACCACGCGCATCCACATCCTGGCGTCCATGAACCCCGACGGTTACGAGCTGGCGGCCGCCGAGGTAGAGGATAGCAACGACCCGGAACAACAACCACACCACAACCAGGAAGTAAATCACAAATAAATTTAAAAAACGTCGAAGCCGGGACCAACCAACCGCCGCGTAGAGATAGAAAGAGGCCACGCCTCCTATCTTCTCCATTATATAGAGTCTGTGACAGCATGTGTTGGGGCACTCTCTTTCTAAGCCTTGCCCCTTTTCACAACTGCCTATCATCTACCTGAGCTCTCCTATTTGTTCAGCCCCTCCCACTACCAGAGAGACAGAGTGATAGTGTCCTTAACCAATCAACAAGAGCAGTCGGTTAGACTGTTGTCATGGAAACACAGTGCCATTTTTTTTGTAACTGTGTTTAAGGTCGAAGAAGTAACACTGCTAGAAATCTCAAAACGTTTTTCTTAAAATATAAAATGTAACAAATATATTTTTAATAGATAGAACGTCTAGTCGTTGTTTTTCCCAACAGCTGGCAGTGGGAAGCTCTATTGTCTTTATCATCATCTTTTCAAACAACCGAATGATTTCTGGACTATCTTCTTCACACAAACAGCATGTCCTGTCACTACAGACACCCTGGTTCGATATCCAGGCTGTATCACAACCCGGCTGTGATGGGGAATCCCATAGGGCGGCGCACAATTGGCCCAGTGTCGTCCGGGTTTGGACGGTGTAGGCCGTCATTTTAAATAAGAATTTGTTCTTCACTGACTTGCCTCTTAAAATAAAGGTTTTAATAAAAACATAAATGTTTACTCGACAGCTTGTTCTCTCCGGACGGATTACATAGTCTGTCCCTAAATTACTTCCTGTATAGGGAACGATCATGTGACTTGACTGGGAAAATCTCTGGGCCCTCTTCTGGGTCACACACAAAACACTCCTGACCTCTTATATTCATCCTATCCAATCACATTCTTCTAACCGTCATGACTTCCCTTGTCTTCCCATTACCCATGATGCTTCACTCTTCACTCCTCTCCATCACGCTCCTGCAGGGTTGTGGGGTGTTGAACCATGTCTAGGGTCACGACCTTTACCCTCTGTGTGTGTTTGTGTAGGGTCACGAGCTCAACGGTTGGACGGTGGGTCGCACCAACGCTCAGAACCTAGACTTGAACCGAAACTTTCCTGACCTTACGTCTATCCTCTACCGGAATCGCAGGATCAAACGGTTCCGCACAGACCACATCCCCATCCCAGACTCTTACTGGTTTGGTAAGGTATGTAATATCAACATCTCGCTACACTGGTGTCGGTAGTTGGATGGCGCCAGTGAGGCCATCGGAGAGGTGTGTACACATGAGTGATGTAACTAGCTTCTCTATAGCAAGTCCCTCAGGTGTAGGTACCTCTCCGATGGTATGGGAACTTAGCTTTCTGTTGATGTGGGAAAGTATAGGACATTCCTACTGTTTTGGTAAGGTATAGGACATTCCTACTGTTTTGGTAAGGTACAGGACATTCCTACTGTTTTGGTAAGGTACAGGACATTCCTACTGTTTTGGTAAGGTACAGGACATTCCTACTGTTTTGGTAAGGTACAGGACATTCCTACTGTTTTGGTAAGGTATAGGACATTCCTACAGTTTTGGTAAGGTACAGAACATTCCTACTGTTTTGGTAAGGTACAGGACATTCCTACTGTTTTGGTAAGGTATAGGACATTCCTACTGTTTTGGTAAGGTACAGAACATTCCTACTGTTTTGGTAAGGTACAGGACATTCCTACTGTTTTGGTAAGATACAGGAGATTACTACTGTTTTGGTAAGGTACAGGACATTCCTACTGTACAGGACATTCCTACTGTTTTGGTAAGGTACAGGACATTCCTACTGTACAGGACATTCCTACTGTTTTGGTAAGGTACAGGACATTCCTACTGTACAGGACATTCCTACTGTTTTGGTAAGATATGTTCTAGGGGTGTCCAGAGTTTTAGACAAAACCAGTTTTGTAAGGGAAATGTGTAATTATCCTCCTCTCCTCTCCTCTCCTCTCCTCTCCTCTCCTCTCCTCTCCTCTCCTCTCCTCTCCTCTCCTCTCCTCTCCTCTCCTCTCCTCTCCTGTCTCAGGTAGCTTCAGAGACCTATGCAGTGATGAAGTGGATCAGGTCTGTGCCGTTTGTCCAGTCTGCAAGCCTCCATGGTGGAGAGCTGGTGATCTCTTATCCCTTTGACTTCTCTAGACACCTCCATGAAGAGAGGATGTTCTCCCCTACACCTGATGAACAGGTACCCTGTCCTGTCCTACACCTGACCAACAGGTACCCTGTCCTGTAATACACCTGACCAACAGGTACCCTGTCCTGTCCTACACCTGACCAACAGGTACCCTGTCCTGTAATACACCTGATGAACAGGTACCCTGTCCTGTAATACATCTGACCAACAGGTACCCTGTCCTGTAATACACCTGACCAACAGGTACCCTGTCCTGTCCTACACCTGACCAACAGGTACCCTGTCCTGTAATACACCTGATGAACAGGTACCCTGTCCTGTAATACACCTGACCAACAGGTACCCTGTCCTGTAATACACCTGACCAACAGGTACCCTGTCCTGTAATACACCTGATGAACAGGTACCCTGTCCTGTAATACACCTGACCAACAGGTACCCTGTCCTGTCCTACACCTGACCAACAGGTACCCTGTCCTGTCCTACACCTGACCAACAGGTACCCTGTCCTGTAATACACCTGACCAACAGGTACCCTGTCCTGTAATACACCTGACCAACAGGTACCCTGTCCTGTAATACACCTGACCAACAGGTACCCTGTCCTGTCCTACACCTGACCAACAGGTACCCTGTCCTGTCCTACACTTGACCAACAGGTACCCTGTCCTGTAATACACCTGACCAACAGGTACCCTGTCCTGTCCTACACCTGACCAACAGGTACCCTGTCCTGTCCTACACCTGACCAACAGGTACCCTGTCCTGTAATACACCTGACCAACAGGTACCCTGTCCTGTAATACACCTGATGAACAGGTACCCTGTCCTGTAATACACCTGACCAACAGGTACCCTGTCCTGTAATACACCTGACCAACAGGTACCCTGTCCTGTAATACACCTGATGAACAGGTACCCTGTCCTGTAATACACCTGACCAACAGGTACCCTGTCCTGTAATACACCTGATGAACAGGTACCCTGTCCTGTAATACACCTGACCAACAGGTACCCTGTCCTGTAATACACTTGACCAACAGGTACCCTGTCCTGTAATAAACCTGACCAACAGGTACCCTGTCCTGTAATACACCTGACCAACAGGTACCCTGTCCTGTCCTACACCTGACCAACAGGTACCCTGTCCTGTAATACACCTGATGAACAGGTACCCTGTCCTGTAATACACCTGATGAACAGGTACCCTGTCCTGTAATACATCTGACCAACAGGTACCCTGTCCTGTAATACACCTGATGAACAGGTACCCTGTCCTGTAATACACCTGACCAACAGGTACCCTGTCCTGTAATACACCTGACCAACAGGTACCCTGTCCTGTAATACACCTGATGAACAGGTACCCTGTCCTGTAATACACCTGATGAACAGGTACCCTGTCCTGTAATACACCTGATGAACAGGTACCCTGTCCTGTAATACACCTGACCAACAGGTACCATCTCCTACACCTGACCAACAGGTACCCTGTCCTGTAATACACCTGACCAACAGGTACCCTGTCCTGTAATACACCTGATGAACAGGTACCCTGTCCTGTCCTACACCTGACCAACAGGTACCCTGTCCTGTCCTACACCTGACTAACAGGTACCCTGTCCTGTAATAAACCTGACCAACAGGTACCCTGTCCTGTCCTACACCTGACTAACAGGTACCCTGTCCTGTCCTACACCTGACCAACAGGTACCCTGTCCTGTCCTACACCTGACCAACAGGTACCCTGTCCTGTAATACACCTGATGAACAGGTACCCTGTCCTGTAATACACCTCACGAACAGGTACCCTGTCCTGTAATACACCTGATGAACAGGTACCCTGTCCTGTAATACACCTGACCAACAGGTACCATCTCCTACACCTGACCAACAGGTACCCTGTCCTGTAATACACCTGACCAACAGGTACCCTGTCCTGTAATTCACCTGATGAACAGGTACCCTGTCCTGTAATACATCTGATGAACAGGTACCCTGTCCTGTAATGCACCTGATGAACAGGTACCCTGTCCTGTCCTACACCTGACCAACAGGTACCCTGTCCTGTCCTACACCTGACCAACAGGTACCCTGTCCTGTAATACACCTGACCAACAGGTACCCTTTCCTGTAATACACCTGACCAACAGGTACCCTGTCCTGTCCTACACTTGACCAACAGGTACCCTGTCCTGTAATACACCTGACCAACATTTACCATCTCCTACACCTGACCAACAGGTACCCTGTCCTGTCCTACACCTGACCAACAGGTACCCTGTCCTGTAATACACCTGACCAACAGATACCCTGTCCTGTCCTACACCTGACCAACAGGTACCCTGTCCTGTAATACACCTGATGAACAGGTACCCTGTCCTGTCCTACACCTGACCAACAGGTACCCTGTCCTGTAATACACCTGACCAACAGGTACCCTGTCCTGTAATACACCTGACCAACATTTACCATCTCCTACACCTGACCAACAGGTACCCTGTCCTGTCCTACACCTGACCAACAGGTACCCTGTCCTGTAATACACCTGACCAACAGATACCCTGTCCTGTCCTACACCTGACCAACAGGTACCCTGTCCTGTAATACACCTGATGAACAGGTACCCTGTCCTGTCCTACACCTGACCAACAGGTACCCTGTCCTGTCCTACACCTGACCAACAGGTACCCTGTCCTGTAATACACCTGATGAACAGGTACCCTGTCCTGTAATACACCTGACCAACAGGTACCCTGTCCTGTAATACACCTGATGAACAGGTACCCTGTCCTGTAATACACCTGACCAACAGGTACCCTGTCCTGTAATACACCTGATGAACAGGTACCCTGTCCTGTAATACACCTGATGAACAGGTACCCTGTCCTGTAATACACTTGATGAACAGGTACCCTGTCCTGTAATACACCTGACCAACAGGTACCCTGTCCTGTAATACACCTGACCAACAGGTACCCTGTCCTGTAATACACCTGACCAACAGGTACCCTGTCCTGTAATACACCTGACCAACAGGTACCCTGTCCTGTAATACACCTGACCAACAGGTACCCTGTCCTGTAATACACCTGATGAACAGGTACCCTGTCCTGTAATACACCTGACCAACAGGTGCCTGTCCTAAACCTGACCAACAGGTACCCTGTTCTACACCTGACCAACAGGTACCCTGTTCTACACCTGACCAACAGGTACTCTGTTCTACACCTAGTTTATGTCAGTGGTGAAAACCTCTTCTGTTCCCAGGCCAGAAAATGCCATGTTGAAGAGTAGAGACTGTGTTCCTCTCTGCAGGCATTTAAGCAGCTGGCCCGGACGTACGCAGACTCTCACGCCAGCATGGCCGACAACAACACAGAGAGGTGATTATATTCCTGGCTATAATTATGAATGATTATATTACCCCCTTGTTACATGACCTATATATTGTATATTCTAGGTGTGGAGCGTCCTTCATCCGGAGTGGAGGCATCATCAACGGAGCTCTGTGGTACAGCTTCCCAGGGGGTACGGAACCTTCTATATCTTCTCCTCGTGTCATTCTGTCTCTCCTCCTCGTGTCATTCTGTCTCTCCTCTCGTCCTCGTGTCATTCTTACTCTCTCTTCCTCTCTTCCTCTCTTCCTCTTCCCTCTCATCCTCTCCTTCTCTTCTCTCTCCTCTCCTCCTCTTCTTTTCCTCTCCTCCTCTCCTCCTCTCTTCTTTCCTCCTCTTCTCTCTCTTCCTTAACTCCTCTCCTCTCTCCTCCTATCTTCCTCTTCTCTCTCCTCCTCTTTTCCTCTCCTCCTCTTTTCCTCTCCTCCTCTTTTCCTCATCCTATCTTCCTTTCCTCCTCTCCTCCTCCTCTTCTCTCTCCTCCTCCTCTTTTCTCTCCTCCTCCTCTCTTCCTTTCCTCCTCTCCTCCTCCTCTTCTCTCACCTCCTCCTCTTCTCTCTCCCCCTCCTCTCTTCCTTTCCTCCTCACCTCCTCCTCTAATCTCTCCTCTCTCCTCCTCCTCTTCCCCCTCCTCTCTTTCTCTTCTCTCTCCTCCTCTCTTCCTCTTTTCCACTCCTCCTCTCTTCCTCCTCTTTTCTCTCCTCCTCTCTTCCTCCTCTCCTTAACCTCCCCCTCTTATTCCTGTCTCTGTCTGTTAATTGTCAGTACTTGTGTGTCTAGTGTATATATTTACGGTGTGTCCTAACTCTCTATTTCTCCGGTACCGTAGGCATGTCAGACTTTAACTACCTCCACACTAACTGTCTGGAGATTACGGTGGAGCTGGGCTGTGACAAGTTCCCTTCTGAAGAGGAGCTCTACCCAGAGTGGCTCAGGAACAAGGAGGCCCTGCTCAGTTTCATGGAGTCGGTGGGTCTGCCTCTCTATAGCCCAGCGACCAGGCAGCCATTTTGTGCCGTAGTTATACCGTAGAAGGCCTTTGTGCTGTCTCGTCATTTTCTGACCATGTTTAATGTCCTTATCAGTGGTGGCTGGTGGGCAGAGATAAAGGAGGACAGCTGGCTCTTTGTAATGGCTGGAATGTATTACATGGAGCTGTATATTGAACACATGGAAAACATGTGTTTGATGTGTCTGATTCCGTTCCATTCATTCCAATACAGCCGTTATGTTAAAACCTCTTAAGGATCCACCCCCTTTTTTTCCCAAATGTTCGCCTAAAATGACATACCTAAATCTAACTGCCTGTAGCTCAGGCCCTGAAGCAAGGATATTCATATTCTTGACACCATTTGAAAGGAAACACTTTGAAGATTGTGGAAATGTGAAAGGAATGTCGGAGAACATAACACATTAGATCTGGTAAAAGATAATGCAAAGAAAAAAACAACTGTTCTTTTGTATTTTTTTTTTGTACCATCATCTTTGAAATGCAAGAGAAATGCCATAATGTATTATTCCAGCCCAGCTGCAATTTAGATTTTGTCCACTAGAGTGCAGCAGTGTATGTGCAAAGTTTTAGACTGATCCAATGAACCATTGCATTTCTGTTCAAAATGTTGTATCAAGACAGTCCAAATGTGCCTAACTTGTTTATTAATAACTTTTCATGTTCAAAACTATGGACAGTGCAGTTAGATTAACAAGAATTTAAGCTTTTTGCCAATATCAGATATGTCTATGTCCTGGGAAATGTTCTTAGTTACTTACAACCTCATGCTAATCGCATTAGCCTACATTAGCTCAACCTCATACTAATCACATTAGCCTACGTTAGCTCAACCTCACGCTAATCGCATTAGCCTACATTAGCTCAACCTCATGTTAATCACATTAGCCTACATTAGCTCAACCTCATGTTAAACACATTAGCCTACATTAGCTCAACCTCATGCTAATCGCATTAGCCTACATTAGCTCAACCGTCCCGTGGACGGGACACCGATCCCGAAGAAGTTTTAAGCTGCCGTCCTACTATATATTTCTCCTGCCCACCAGCCTCCACTGACCTTAGCATTCCCTGCCATTCACTGATAGGTTTGCAAATTCTGGAAACTTCCCCCCCAAAAAATTTCCTGGGTTTCCAGGAATCCTGGTTGGGAGAATCCTAGAATCAGGGGGGATAAGCAGTATATCCAGGAATCCTGGTTGGGAGAATCCTGGAATCCTGGTTGGGAAAATCCTGGAATGAGTGGGGAATGAGCCTTATATCCAGAAATCCTGGTTGGGAGAATCCTGGAATGAGGGGGGAATAAGCCGTATATCCAGGGATCCTGGTTGGGAGAATCCTGGAATGAGGGGGGAATAAGCCGTATATCCAGGGATCCTGGTTGGGAGAATCCTGTAATGAGGCTGGAATAAGCAGTATTTGTTAAAATAACCCTATGTCATTCCCCAAGCCTGATATTCCCTGTCGTTCCTTCTCTTCTCCAGGTCCACAGAGGTATTAAGGGAGTGGTGAAGGATGAAGAGGGCTATGGAATAAAGGGAGCGTCCATATCTGTCAGGGGAATCCGTAAAGATGTCACCACAGGTAACCACCGTAATAACTGATAGCCATAGTTCTGGATAAGGTCTGCAGCCCAGACAGGCTGCTTCTGAGCAGGACTCTCTGTTAGAGCTCTATGGAGGGAGAAAGGAGCCCAAATGGCTGCTTCTGAGCAGGGCTCTCTGTTAGAGCTCTATGGAGGGAGATAGGAGCCCAAATGGCTACTTCTGAGCAGGGCTCTCTGTTAGAGCTCTATGGAGGGAGAAAGGAGCCCAAATGGCTGCTTCTGAGCAGGGCTCTCTGTTAGAGCTCTATGGAGGGAGAAAGGAGCCCAAATGGCTGCTTCTGAGCAGGGCTCTCTGTTAGAGCTCTATGGAGGGAGAAAGGAGCCCAAATGGCTGCTTCTGAGCAGGGCTCTCTGTTAGAGCTCTATGGAGGGAGAAAGGAGCCCAAATGGCTGCTTCTGAGCAGGGCTCTCTGTTAGAGCTCTATGGAGGGAGATAGGAGCCCAAATGGCTACTTCTGAGCAGGGCTCTCTGTTAGAGCTCTATGGAGGGAGAAAGGAGCCCAAATGGCTACTTCTGAGCAGGACTCTCTGTTAGAGCCTTATGGAGGGAGATAGGAGCCCAAATGGCTGCTTCTGAGCAGGGCTCTCTGTTAGAGCTCTATGGAGGGAGATAGGAGCCCAAATGGCTGCTTCTGAGCAGGGCTCTCTGTTAGAGCTCTATGGAGGGAGAAAGGAGCCCAAATGGCTGCTTCTGAGCAGGACTCTCTGTTAGAGCTCTATGGAGGGAGAAAGGAGCCCAAATGGCTACTTCTGAGCAGGGCTCTCTGTTAGAGCTCTATGGAGGGAGAAAGGAGCCCAAATGGCTGATTCTGAGCAGGACTCTCTGTTAGAGCCTTATGGAGGGAGAAAGGAGCCCAAATGGCTACTTCTGAGCAGGGCTCTCTGTTAGAGCTCTATGGAGGGAGAAAGGAGCCCAAATGGCTACTTCTGAGCAGGGCTCTCTGTTAGAGCCTTATGGAGGGAGAAAGGAGCCCAAATGGCTGCTTCTGAGCAGGGCTCTCTGTTAGAGCTCTATGGAGGGAGAAAGGAGCCCAAATGGCTACTTCTGAGCAGGACTCTGTTAGAGCCTTATGGAGGGAGAAAGGAGCCCAAATGGCTACTTCTGAGCAGGGTCCTCTATTAGAGCTCTATGGAGGGAGAAAGGAGCCCAAATGCCTACTTCTGAGCAGGGCTCTCTGTTAGAGCTCTATGGAGGGAAATAGGAGCCCAAATGGCTACTTCTGAGCAGGTGGCTACTTCTGAGCAGGGCTCTCTGTTACAGCTCCATGGAGGGACAAAGGAGCCATTTGGGACATAGATCATACCTAGTTTCATTCACAGAGCTTTTACAGACGCTCCAAGCGGTTTACATTGTATGGTGTTAATGTAGAGATGTTGGCAGTATACACGCAAGGAATCGCAACATTCTTTTTGACGTTGTGTCATCACTGGAGAGACGTGACATCAAGACAAACGTTTTCTCCTGGTGGTTACCCTGTAACAACATGTCACTGTCTCCCTCCTTCCCTGTCTCCTTCCCTGTCTCCATCCTTCCCTGTCTCCCTCCTTCCCTGTCTCCCTCCTTCTCTGTCTAACTCCTTCTCTGTCTCCCTCCTTCTCTGTCTATCTCCTTCTCTGTCTAACTCCTTCTCTGTCTAACTCCTTCACTGTCTCCCTCCTTCCCTGTCTCCCTCCTTCCCTGTCTCCCTCCTTCCCTGTCTCCCTCCTTCCCTGTCTCCCTCCTTCCCTGTCTCCCTCCTTCCCTTTCTCCCTCCTTCTCTGTCTCCCTCCTTCTCTGTCTAACTCCTTCTCTGTCTCCCTCTTTCTCTGTTTCCCTCCTTCCCTGTTTCCCTCCTTCCCTGTCTCCCTCCTTCCCTGTCTCCCTCTTTCTCTGTCTCTCTCCTTCCCTGTCTCACTCCTTCTCTGTCTCCCTCTTTCTCTGTCTCCCTCCTTCTCTGTCTCACTCCTTCCCTGTCTCCCTCCTTCTCTGTCTCCCCCTTCCCTGCCTCCCTCCCTCCCTCCCTCCTTCCCTGTCCCCTGTCTCCTTCCCTGTCTCCCTCCTTGCCTGTCTCCCTCCTTCCCTGTCTCCCTCCTTCCCTGTCTCCCTCCTTCTCTGTCTCCCTCCTTCTCTGTCTCCCTCCTTCTCTGTCTCCCTCCTTCTCTGTCTCCCTCCTTCTCTGTCTCCCTCCTTCTCTGTCTCCCTCCTTCTCTGTCTCCCTCCTTCTCTGTCTCCCTCCTTCTCTGTCTAACTCCTTCTCTGTCTAACTCCTTCTCTGTCTCCCTCTTTCACTGTCTCCCTCCTTCCCTGTCTCCCTCCTTCCCTGTCTCCCTCTTCTCTGTCTAACTCCTTCTCTGTCTCCCTCCTTCTCTGTCTATCTCCTTCTCTGTCTAACTCCTTCTCTGTCTAACTCCTTCACTGTCTCCCTCCTTACCTGTCTCCCTCCTTCCCTGTCTCCCTCCTTCCCTGTCTCCCTCCTTCCCTGTCTCCCTCCTTTCCTGTCTCCCTCCTTCTCTGTCTCCCTCCTTCTCTGTCTCCCTCCTTCTCTGTCTAACTCCTTCTCTGTCTCCCTCTTTCTCTGTTTCCCTCCTTCCCTGTCTCCCTCCTTCCCTGTCTCCCTCCTCCTCTGTCTCCCTCTTTCTCTGTCTCTCTCCTTCCCTGTCTCACTCCTTCTCTGTCTCCCTCTTTCTCTGTCTCCCTCCTTCTCTGTCTCCCTCCTTCCCTGTCTCCCTCCTTCTCTGTCTCCCCCTTCCCTGCCTCCCTCCCTCCCTCCCTCCTTCCCTGTCCCCTGTCTCCTTCCCTGTCTCCCTCCTTCCCTGTCTCCCTCCTTCCCTGTCTCCCTCCTTCTCTGTCTCCCTCCTTCTCTGTCTCCCTCCTTCTCTGTCTCCCTCCTTCTCTGTCTCCCTCCTTCTCTGTCTAACTCCTTCTCTGTCTAACTCCTTCTCTGTCTAACTCCTTCTCTGTCTCCCTCTTTCACTGTCTCCCTCCTTCCCTGTCTCCCTCCTTCTCTGTCTAACTCCTTCTCTGTCTCCCTCTTTCTCTGTTTCCCTCCTTCCCTGTCTCCCTCCTTCCCTGTCTCCCTCCTTCTCTGTCTCCCTCTTTCTCTGTCTCTCTCCTTCCCTGTCTCACTCCTTCTCTGTCTCCCTCTTTCTCTGTCTCCCTCCTTCTCTGTCTCCCTCCTTCCCTGTCTCCCTCCTTCCCTGTCTCCCCCTTCCCTGCCTCCCTCCCTCCCTCCTTCCCTGTCTCCTGTCTCCTTCCCTGTCTCCCTCCTTCCCTGTCTCCCTCCTTCCCTGTCTAACTCCTTCTCTGTCTCCCTCCTTCCCTGTCTCCCTCCTTCCCTGTCTCCCTCTTTCTCTCTCTCTCCTTCCCTGTCTCACTCCTTCTCTGTCTCCCTCTTTCTCTGTTTCCCTCCTTCTCTGCCTCCCTCCTTCCCTGTCTCCCTCCTTCCCTGTCTCCCTCCTTCCCTGTCTCCCTCCTCCTCTGTCTCCCTCTTTCTCTGTCTCTCTCCTTCCCTGTCTCACTCCTTCTCTGTCTCCCTCTTTCTCTGTCTCCCTCCTTCTCTGTCTCCCTCCTTCCCTGTCTCCCTCCTTCTCTGTCTCCCCCTTCCCTGCCTCCCTCCCTCCCTCCCTCCTTCCCTGTCCCCTGTCTCCTTCCCTGTCTCCCTCCTTCCCTGTCTCCCTCCTTCCCTGTCTCCCTCCTTCCCTGTCTCCCTCCTTCCCTGTCTCCCTCCTTCTCTGTCTCCCTCCTTCTCTGTCTCCCTCCTTCTCTGTCTCCCTCATTCTCTGTCTCCCTCCTTCTCTGTCTAACTCCTTCTCTGTCTAACTCCTTCTCTGTCTCCCTCTTTCACTGTCTCCCTCCTTCCCTGTCTCCCTCCTTCCCTGTCTCCCTCCTTCCCTGTCTCCCTCCTTCCCTGTCTCCCTCCTTCTCTGTCTCCCTCTTTCTCTGTTTCCCTCCTTCCCTGTCTCCCTCCTTCCCTGTCTCCCTCCTTCTCTGTCTCCCTCCTTCTCTGTCTCCCTCCTTCTCTGTCTCCCTCCTTCTCTGTCAAACTCCTTCTCTGTCTAACTCCTTCTCTGTCTAACTCCTTCTCTGTCTCCCTCTTTCACTGTCTCCCTCCTTCCCTGTCTCCCTCCTTCTCTATCTAACTCCTTCTCTGTCTCCCTCTTTCTCTGTTTCCCTCCTTCCCTGTCTCCCTCCTTCCCTGTCTCCCTCCTTCTCTGTCTCCCTCTTTCTCTGTCTCTCTCCTTCCCTGTCTCACTCCTTCTCTGTCTCCCTCTTTCTCTGTCTCCCTCCTTCTCTGTCTCCCTCCTTCCCTGTCTCCCTCCTTCCCTGTCTCCCCCTTCCCTGCCTCCCTCCCTCCCTCCCTCCTTCCCTGTCCCCTGTCTCCTTCCCTGTCTCCCTCCTTCCCTGTCTCCCTCCTTCCCTGTCTAACTCCTTCTCTGTCTCCCTCCTTCCCTGTCTCCCTCCTTCCCTGTCTCCCTCTTTCTCTCTCTCTCCTTCCCTGTCTCACTCCTTCTCTGTCTCCCTCTTTCTCTGTCTCCCTCCTTCTCTGCCTCCCTCCTTCCCTGTCTCCCTCCTTCCCTGTCTCCCTCCTTCCCTGTCTCCCTCCTCCTCTGTCTCCCTCTTTCTCTGTCTCTCTCCTTCCCTGTCTCACTCCTTCTCTGTCTCCCTCTTTCTCTGTCTCCCTCCTTCTCTGTCTCCCTCCTTCCCTGTCTCCCTCCTTCTCTGTCTCCCCCTTCCCTGCCTCCCTCCCTCCCTCCCTCCTTCCCTGTCCCCTGTCTCCTTCCCTGTCTCCCTCCTTCCCTGTCTCCCTCCTTCCCTGTCTCCCTCCTTCCCTGTCTCCCTCCTTCCCTGTCTCCCTCCTTCTCTGTCTCCCTCCTTCTCTGTCTCCCTCCTTCTCTGTCTCCCTCCTTCTCTGTCTCCCTCCTTCTCTGTCTAACTCCTTCTCTGTCTACCTCCTTCTCTGTCTCCCTCTTTCACTGTCTCCCTCCTTCCCTGTCTCCCTCCTTCCCTGTCTCCCTCCTTCCCTGTCTCCCTCCTTCTCTGTCTCCCTCATTCTCTGTTTCCCTCCTTCCCTGTCTCCCTCCTTCCCTGTCTCCCGCCTTCCCTGTCTCCCTCCTTCTCTGTCTCCCTCTTTCTCTGTCTCTCTCCTTCCCTGTCTCACTCCTTCTCTGTCTCCCTCTTTCTCTGTCTCCCTCTTTCTCTGTCTCCCTCCTTCCCTGTCTCCCTCCTTCTCTGTCTCCCCCTTCCCTGCCTCCCTCCCTCCCTCCCTCCTTCCCTGTCCCCTGTCTCCTTCCCTGTCTCCCTCCTTCCCTGTCTCCCTCCTTCCCTGTCTCCCTCCTTCCCTGTCTCCCTCCTTCCCTGTCTCCCTCCTTCTCTGTCTCCCTCCTTCTCTGTCTCCCTCCTTCTCTGTCTCCCTCCTTCTCTGTCTCCCTCCTTCTCTGTCTAACTCCTTCTCTGTCTAACTCCTTCTCTGTCTCCCTCTTTCACTGTCTCCCTCCTTCCCTGTCTCCCTCCTTCCCTGTCTCCCTCCTTCCCTGTCTCCCTCCTTCTCTGTCTCCCTCTTTCTCTGTTTCCCTCCTTCCCTGTCTCCCTCCTTCCCTGTCTCCCTCCTTCCCTGTCTCCCTCCTTCTCTGTCTCCCTCTTTCTCTGTCTCTCTCCTTCCCTGTCTCACTCCTTCTCTGTCTCCCTCTTTCTCTGTCTCCCTCTTTCTCTGTCTCCCTCCTTCCCTGTCTCCCTCCTTCTCTGTCTCCCCCTTCCCTGCCTCCCTCCCTCCCTCCCTCCCTCCTTCCCTGTCCCCTGTCTCCTTCCCTGTCTCCCTCCTTCCCTGTCTCCCTCCTTCCATGTCTCCCTCCTTCTCTGTCTAACTCCTTCTCTGTCTCCCTCCTTCCCTGTCTCCCTCCTTCCCTGTCTCCCTCTTTCTCTCTCTCTCCTTCCCTGTCTCACTCCTTCTCTGTCTCCCTCTTTCTCTGTCTCCCTCCTTCTCTGCCTCCCTCCTTCCCTGTCTCCCTCCTTCTCTGTCTCCCCCTTCCCTGCCTCCCTCCCTCCCTCCATCCCTGTCTCCGTCCCTGTCCCCTCCCTCCCTCCCTCCTCCTGCCTCTCTCTCTCTCTCTCTAGCGGAGGAAGGTGATTACTGGAGGTTAATGAACTCAGGGACACACATCATAACAGCATCAGCTAAAGGTTACTCCAAAGTCAGCAAGAGAATTTACCTGCCTGCTCACATGGAAAAAGCTGGGCGGGTCAACTTCGTGCTCAAAAAGGTAAAGTGAGAGGTTTATCTGTGATCTGAGGTGTTTCTGTGTCAGGATAAGTGTTTTCAGAAATATGATATTGATGTCAGGGTCATGATATCTGAGGTGTTTCTGTGCCAGGATCAGTGTTTTCAGAAATATGATATTGATGTCAGGGTCATGATATCTGAGGTGTTGATGTCAGTGTCATGATATCTGAGGTGTTGATGTCAGGGTCATGATATCTGAGGTGTTGATGTCAGTGTAATGATATCTGAGGTGTTGATGTCAGTGTCATGATATCTGAGGTGTTGATGTCAGTGTAATGAAATATGAGGTGTTGTTGTCAGTGTCATGATATCTGAGGTGTATTATGTTGATGTCAGTGTCATGATATCTGAGGTGTTGTCAGTGTCATGATATCTGAGGTGTTGATGTCAGTGTCATGATATCTGAGGTGTTGATGTCAGGGTCATGATATCTGAGGTGTTGATGTCAGTGTCATGATATCTGAGGTGTTGATGTCAGTGTCATGATATCTGAGGTGTTGATGTCAGTGTAATGAAATATGAGGTGTTGTTGTCAGTGTCATGATATCTGAGGTGTATTATGTTGATGTCAGTGTCATGATATCTGAGGTGTTGTCAGTGTCATGATATCTGAGGTGTTGATGTCAGTGTCATGATATCTGAGATATATCATGTTGATGTCAATATCATCATATCTGAGGTGTTGTTGTCAGTGTCATGATATCTGAGGTGTTGATGTCAGTGTCATGATATCTGAGATATATCATGTTGATGTCAGGGTCATGATATCTGAGGTGTTGATGTCAGTGTCATGATATCTAAGGTGTTGTTGTCAGTGTCATGATATCTGAGGTGTTGATGTCAGGGTCATGATATCTGAGGTGTAATATGTTGAAGTCAGTGTCATGATATCTGAGGTGTTGATGTCAGTGTCATGATATCTGAGGTGTTGATGTCAGTGTCATGATATCTGAGATGTTGATGTCAGTGTCATGATATCTGAGGTGTATTATGTTGATGTCAGTGTCATTATATCTGAGGTGTTGATGTCAGTGTCATGATATCTGAGATGTTGATGTCAGTGTCATGATATCTGAGGTGTATTATGTTGATGTCAGTGTCATGATATCTGAGGTGTTGATGTCAGTGTCATGATATCTGAGGTGTATTATGTTGATGTCAGTGTCATGATATCTGAGGTGTTGATGTCAGTGTCATGATATCTGAGATGTTGATGTCAGTGTCATGATATCTGAGGTGTATTATGTTGATGTCAGTGTCATGATATCTGAGGTGTTGATGTCAGTGTCATGATATCTGAGGTGTTGATGTCAGGGTCATGATATCTGAGGTGTTGATGTCAGTGTCATGATATCTGAGGTGTTGATGTCAGGGTCATGATATCTGAGGTATAGTATGTTGATGTCAATGTCATGATATCTGAGGTATAGTATGTTGATGTCAATGTCATGATATCTGAGGTATAATGCTAGGCGTCCCTTGAGCGAGATACCTGTCAACAACATCCGGTGAAATTGGAGGGTAAGTAATTCAAATAAATAATAAGTAATATTAAAAATTTATGAACATACAAGTATCTTATATCGGTTAAAAGCTTAAATTAAAAAAGCTGACATTCTTGTTAATCTAACTGCATTTTCAGATTTGCAAAAGGCTTTACGGTGAAAGCACACCATGCCATTGTTTGAGGACGGCGCCCCACGACATATCTTTCAATCACAAACAGCGATTAAATAAATCACCTACTTCTGAAAATCTTCCTCTGATTGCAATCCAAATGGTCCCAGCTACAACAGGAATGGTCGTTTTGTTAGATGAAATCCTTCTTTATATCCCAAAAAAAGTCAGTTTAGTTTAGCGCCATCGATTTCAGTAATCCACTCGTTCAACTGGCCAAGATAGAAACCCGAAAAACTACACCTTAACTTTGTTCAAACAAGTCAAACTACGTTTCAGTTTAATCCTCAGGTTCCCTAAAATGTAAATTAACTATAATATTTCATACAGAAAGAAGTATATTCAATAGGAAAACAAAATAAGCTGGTGAGCGTCCTCTTTATGGCGTGATGCCCCAAGACTGGATTTTCAAAGCTGACTCTCTCTTTTCAAAGTCATATTCTTTCTTCAACATTCACGTTTACAAGCCTGAAACCTTGGGACAAAGACTGTTGCCATCTAGTGGAAGCCATAGGAATTGCAATTTGGGAGCTGGAATCAGATAGGACCCATAGCTATTCATCGAAAGAGCATGGGATCTCAAAAAAAATAATTCTGGTTGGTTTTTCTTCGGATTTTCGGCTACCATAACACTTGTGTTATACTCTCGTGTATTATTTTAACAGTTTTAGAAACTTCAAAGTGTTTTCTATTCCGTACTACCAATTATATGCATATCCTGGCTTCTGGGCCTGAGTAACCTCCCCTCTCCCTCTCCCCTCTCCCCCCTCCTCCCTCCTCCCCTACCTCTCATTAAAGATATGTATTTCTCTCCTCTCCTCCAGGTCCCTGTTCAGCCAGTAGGACCAGACTACCACCTGTTCCTCAGCTCCTCCCTGGACACTTATGAGCGCTTCGACCCTTACAACCACTTCCAGAGCTACGGCCGCTCCGAGCCGAGAGAACCCAGGGAACCCAGGGAACCCAGGGAACCGGGGATGGGAGCAGAGGGGCAGGAGAAGCCGTGGTGGTGGAACTACTTTACTCAGGCAGGAGTCTCTGCTCCCACCTGGCTGCTACGGAACTTCTAGAAGACTGGACAGGAGAAAGACTGAAACGGCACACTATTCCCTTATTCCCTCACACTATTCCCTTATTTGGTGCACTACATTTGACCAAAGCCCAAGTGCATTGTGGGGCGGCAGGGTAGCCTAGTGGTTAGAGTGTAGGGGAGGCAGGATAGCCTAGTGGTTAGAGCGTTGGACTAGTAACCAAAAGGTTGCAAGTTCAAATCCCCGAGCTGACAAGGTACAGATCTGTCATTCTGCCCCTGAACAACCTGCTGTTCCTAGGCCGTCATTGAAAATAAACATTTTGTTCTTAACTGACTTGTCTAGTTAGGTAAAATAACAATTATTTGTAGTTTGTATCCCAAATGGCACCATATTCCCTGTATAGTACACCCTATTCCCTATATAGTACACCCTATTCCCTATATAGTGCACCCTGTTCCCTATATAGTCAAAAGTAGTGCACTGTAAAGGGAATGGGTGCTATGTGAAATGTCTCCTACAAGATTGGTTCTCAATCTTTTTTTGGTTTCTGTCCCCCATCACATTTAGCTCTGGCCGGAGTACCACCAACGTTCCCCCCATGTTCCCAGAAGGCCTTATGTTCTGTTTAGTCTTCCTGGCCAGGTAACATGTTCACCAGAACACCTACCTCCACTATGGGCAGGAATCTGATCATGTGTTGTGTCCTGAACAGGAATGATTCTGGACCCCCATTAACATAATGGGTGTTCTACTATGTTTCATTAAGACATTCTGTCTTCCTCAGTGTTCTACTATGTTTCATTAAGACATTCTGTCTTCCTCAGTGTTCTATTATGTTTCATTAAGACATTCTGTCTTCCTCAGTGTTCTACTATGTTTCATTAAGACATTCTAGTTCTGTCTTCCTCAGTGTTCTACTATGTTTCATTAAGACATTCTGTCTTCCTCTGTGTTCTATTATGTTTCATTAAGACATTCTAGTTCTGTCTTCCTCAGTGTTCTATTATGTTTCATTAAGACATTCTAGTTCTGTCTTCCTCTGTGTTCTACTATGTTTCATTAAGACATTCTAGTTCTGTCTTCCTCAGTGTTCTACTATGTTTCATTAAGACATTCTAGTTCTGTCTTCCTCAGTGTTCTATTATGTTTCATTAAGACATTCTAGTTCTGTCTTCCTCTGTGTTCTATTATGTTTCATTAAGACATTCTGTCTTCCTCAGTGTTCTACTATGTTTCATTAAGACATTCTAGTTCTGTCTTCCTCAGTGTTCTACTATGTTTCATTAAGACATTCTGTCTTCCTCTGTGTTCTATTATGTTTCATTAAGACATTCTAGTTCTGTCTTCCTCAGTGTTCTATTATGTTTCATTAAGACATTCTAGTTCTGTCTTCCTCTGTGTTCTACTATGTTTCATTAAGACATTCTAGTTCTGTCTTCCTCAGTGTTCTACTATGTTTCATTAAGACATTCTGTCTTCCTCTGTGTTCTATTATGTTTCATTAAGACATTCTAGTTCTGTCTTCCTCAGTGTTCTATTATGTTTCATTAAGACATTCTGTCTTCCTCAGTGTTCTATTATGTTTCATTAAGACATTCTAGTTCTGTCTTCCTCAGTGTTCTATTATGTTTCATTAAGACATTCTGTCTTCCTCAGTGTTCTATTATGTTTCATTAAGACATTCTAGTTCTGTCTTCCTCAGTGTTCTATTATGTTTCATTAAGACATTCTGTCTTCCTCAGTGTTCTATTATGTTTCATTAAGACATTCTGTCTTCCTCTGTGTTCTATTATGTTTCATTAAGACATTCTAGTTCTGTCTTCCTCAGTGTTCTATTATGTTTCATTAAGACATTCTGTCTTCCTCAGTGTTCTATTATGTTTCATTAAGACATTCTGTCTTCCTCTGTGTTCTATTATGTTTCATTAAGACATTCTAGTTCTGTCTTCCTCTGTGTTCTATTATGTTTCATTAAGACATTCTGTCTTCCTCTGTGTTCTATTATGTTTCATTAAGGCATTCTAGTTCTGTCTTCCTCTGTGTTCTATTATGTTTCATTAAGACATTCTAGTTCTGTCTTCCTCAGTGTTCTATTATGTTTCATTAAGACATTCTGTCTTCCTCTGTGTTCTATTATGTTTCATTAAGACATTCTAGTTCTGTCTTCCTCAGTGTTCTATTATGTTTCATTAAGACATTCTGTCTTCCTCAGTGTTCTATTATGTTTCATTAAGACATTCTGTCTTCCTCTGTGTTCTATTATGTTTCATTAAGACATTCTAGTTCTGTCTTCCTCTGTGTTCTATTATGTTTCATTAAGACATTCTGTCTTCCTCTGTGTTCTATTATGTTTCATTAAGGCATTCTAGTTCTGTCTTCCTCAGTGTTCTATTATGTTTCATTAAGACATTCTGTCTTCCTCTGTGTTCTATTATGTTTCATTAAGACATTCTAGTTCTGTCTTCCTCTGTGTTCTATTATGTTTCATTAAGACATTCTAGTTCTGTCTTCCTCTGTGTTCTATTATGTTTCATTAAGACATTCTAGTTCTGTCTTCCTCTGTGTTCTATTATGTTTCATTAAGACATTCTAGTTCTGTCTTCCTCAGTGTTCTATTATGTTTCAGTAAGACATTCTAGTTCTGTCTTCCTCTGTGTTCTATTATGTTTCATTAAGACATTCTGTCTTCCTCTGTGTTCTATTATGTTTCATTAAGACATTCTAGTTCTGTCTTCCTCTGTGTTCTATTATGTTTCATTAAGACATTCTAGTTCTGTCTTCCTCAGTGTTCTATTATGTTTCATTAAGACATTCTAGTTCTGTCTTCCTCAGTGTTCTATTATGTTTCATTAAGACATTCTGTCTTCCTCTGTGTTCTATTATGTTTCATTAAGACATTCTAGTTCTGTCTTCCTCAGTGTTCTATTATGTTTCATTAAGACATTCTGTCTTCCTCTGTGTTCTATTATGTTTCATTAAGACATTCTAGTTCTGTCTTCCTCAGTGTTCTATTATGTTTCATTAAGACATTCTAATCACAACATTCCTCCTCTGAGTTCTGTCTTCCTCAGGGTTCTAACAATGCTTCTGTTTCAATGTCTTTCTGTTACAACAAGTGGACTTGTGGATCTGACAGGTTGGGACACACACACACACACACACACACACACACACACACACACACACACACACACACACACACACACACACATACGCTAATACTTACACACAAACCCAAGCACTTACACACACACACACACACACAAACCCTAGCACTTACACACACACACACACAAACCCTAGCACACACACGCACACGCACACCCTAACACGCACACACAAACCCTAGCACACACACACACACACAAACCCACAAACCCTAGCACTTACACACACACACACACAAACCCTAGCACACACACGCACACGCACACCCTAACACACACACACAAACCCTAGCACACACACACACACACCCTAACACACACACACACACACACACACACACACACACACACACACACATACGCTAATACTTACACACAGACCCTAGCACTTACACACACACACACACACAAACCCTAGCACTTACACACACACACACACAAACCCTAGCACACACACGCACACGCACACCCTAACACGCACACACAAACCCTAGCACACACACACACACACCCTAACACACACACACACACACACACACACACACATACGCTAATACTTACACACAGACCCTAGCACTTACACACACACACACACACACAAACCCTAGCACTTACACACACACACACAAACCCTAGCACACACACGCACACCCTAACACGCACACACAAACCCTAACACACACACACACACACATACGCTAATACTTACACACAAACCCTAGCACACACACACACACACACACAAACCCTAGCACTTACACACACACACACACAAACCCTAGCACACACACGCACACGCACACCCTAACACGCACACACAAACCCTAACACACACACACACACACATACGCTAATACTTACACACAAACCCTAGCACACACACACACACACACACACACAAACCCTAGCACTTACACACACACACACACAAACCCTAGCACACACACGCACACGCACACCCTAACACGCACACGCACACCCTAACACGCACACGCACACCCTAACACACACACACACACACACACACACAAACCCTAGCACACACACACACACACACACACACAAACCCTAGCACTTACACACACACACACACAAACCCTAGCACACACACGCACACGCACACCCTAACACGCACACCCTAACACGCACACGCACACCCTAACACACACACACACACACACACACACACACACACACACATACGCTAATACTTACACACAAACCCTAGCACTTACACACACACACACACAAACCCTAGCACACACACGCACACCCTAACACGCACACGCACACCCTAACACGCACACGCACACCCTAACACACACACACACACACACACACACAAACCCTAGCACACACACACACACACACACAAACCCTAGCACTTACACACACACACACACAAACCCTAGCACACACACACACACACATACGCTAATACTTACACACAAACCCTAGCACACACACACACACACACACATTTGTCATTTTAAAGGATTGGGGGCAAATTCTAAACACACAGGCAGCTTGTGATGACTTACTGCCTTCAAGACTCAGCATGTCTAAAGATACTCCCCTCCTCCCTACTCTCCTCTCCCCCTACTCTCCTCTCCCCCTCCTCTCCTCTCCCCTCTCTCCTCTCCCCCTACTCTCCTCTCCCCCCACCTCCTCTCCCCCTACTCTCCTCTCCCCTCTCCCCTCCCCTACTCTCCTCTTCTCCTTCTCTCCTCTCCTCTCCCCTCTCCCCTCCCCTACTCTCCTCTCCCCTCTCCCCTCCCCTACTCTCCTCTTCTCCTTCTCTCCTCTTCTCCCCTCCTCCCTACTCTCCTCTCCCCCTACTCTCCTCTCCCCCTCCTCTGCTCTCCCCTCTCCCCTCCCCTACTCTCCTCTTCTCCTTCTCTCCTCTCCTCCTTCTCTCCTCTCCTCCTACTCTCCTCTCCTCCTACTCTCCTCTCCTCCTACTCTCCTCTCCTCCTACTCTCCTCTCCTCCTTCTCTCCTCTCCTCCTTCTCTCCTCTCCTCCTACTCTCCTCACCTCCTTCTCTCCTCTCCCCTCCCCTTCTTTCCTTTCCTCTCCCCTCCTCTCCTCTCCCCCTCCCATACTCTCCTCTCTCCCTCCCATACTCTCCTCTCTCTTGTTCAAACTTTCTATGGCCCCTATCTATTTCCTTCAGTAATATTGACCATGGTCCATAGGTCCTGACAGTGTTGATGACCAGGCCCTGACAGAGATGTTGACCGGGGTCCATAGGCCCTGACAGAGATGTTGACCGGGGTCCATAGGTCCTGACAGAGATGTTGACCAGGCCCTGACAGAGATGTTGACCAGGGTCCATCGGCCCTGACAGAGATGTTTGTGTACTGTATTAAACAAGTCATCAGAAGAGTTAGTCAGCTGTGTCAGTGTATAAACTGTGTCAGTGTATAAGCTGTATCAGTCTATAGCTGTATCAGTGTATAGCTGTATCAGTGTATAGCTGTGTCAGTGTATAGCTGTGTCAGTGTATAGCTGTGTCAGTGTATAGCCTACCAGAATCACAACCCTCTTCATAAATCACTATTACACGTTTTGTCCGTCAGATGCTTTTCATTTCAGATTGGATTAAAAATGGATAAATGGATGAAGAATCCATTGGTCTTGCTATTTGCATGATTTAGGGTGTCGTTTACACTACTGGCCACTAGATGGCGCCACAGTACACCAAATCAACCGCCAGGCATTCACACTGCTTTGATGGGAGATGTCATGAGTTATTTTAACCACAAGATGGCGCAACCGTACATTAAATGAAGACCAGGCCACCTTCCACCCAGACGGAGAATGAAAAACAAGAGAGTAGAAAGATGAGAAATTGTCCAGGCGTTGGGATTTAGAGAGAGAGATGTTATTCAAGTCTGTTATCTCTCCTTCCTCCTGAAGTGTACACTCATTCACTAGGCATACTGCCCACAAATGATCTCTCCTTCCTCCTGAAGAGTACACTCCTTCACTAGGCCTACTGCCCTCAAGTCATAAAGCATTGGATTGGTGTTGTGGTGACATGGGCTAGAGAGAGTTTCCATACACCCGGTCATTCCCTTTCAAATCCACGATAGGGAAGTGAACAAGTGCTCACTTGGAGAGATAATTGGGACGCACCCATTGTGCCAAAGTCAAAGGGAGGCAAGATAATTCAATAGATATGAAGTAGAGAGTAGCCTTATAGGCTTCTTCGTCTTCTTCTTCTTCTTCTCCTGGCTGTTAAATAACACTGACCACAAATATATAAACGGGGGCCTCCCGGGTGGGGCAGTGGTCTAAGGCTGTGCCGCTAGAGATTCTGGGATTGAGTCCAGGCCCTGTCTCAGTGGTCTAAGGCTGTGCCGCTATAGATTCTGGGATTGAGTCCAGGCCCTGTCTCAGTGGTCTAAGGCTGTGCCGCTAGAGATTCTGGGATTGAGTCCAGGCCCTGTCTCGGTGGTCTAAGGCTGTGCCGCTAGAGATTCTGGGATTGAGTCCAGGCCCTGTCTCAGCTGACCGGGAGACTCATGAGGCGACGCACAATTTCCCCAGCAACGTCCGGGTTAGGGTAGGGTTTGGCCGGCAGGGATGTCCTTGTCCCATCATGCACTAGCGGCTCCTGTGGGCGCAGTGCACGCTGACACGGTTGCCAGGTGTACGGTGTTAACGGTGTAGGGTTAAGTGGGCGTTGTGTTAAGAGGCAATGCTGCTGGCTTCAAGGGTTAAGTGGGCGTTGTGTTAAGAGGCAATGCTGCTGGGTTGTGTTTCGGAGGACGCACGGCTCCAAACCTTCGCCTCTCCCGAGAGGAGCCAGGCCAATCAGAAGGAGTTTTTTCCCCACAAAAGGGCTTTATTACAGACAGAAATACTCCTCAGTTTCATCAGCTGTCTGTTTGACTGGTGTCAGACCATCCCGCAGGTAAAGAAGCCAGCTGTGGAGGTCCTGGACTGGCATGGTTACACATTTGTCTGCGGTTGTGAGGCCGGTTGGACGTACCACCAAATTATCTTAATCGACATTAGAGGCGGCTTATGGTAGAGAAATGAACATTCAATTCTCTGGCAACAGCTGTGGTGGACATTCCCTGCAGTCAGCATGTCAATTGCACGCTCCCTCAAAACTTGAGATATCTGTGGCATTGTGTTGTGTGACAAAACTGCACATTTTGAAATGGCCTTTTATTGTCCCCAGCACAAGGTGCACCTGTGGAATGATAAAGCTGTTTAATCAGCTTCTTGATATGCCACACTTGTCAGATGGATGGATTATCTTGACAAAGAATAAATAAGCTTTTTGTGCCTACATGTTGTGTTTATGTTTCTGTTCAGTGTATTTTAGACCCAGGCCTACTCCACTATACTTCCACTGTGAACACACACACTGAACTAAAAGATACTAAACTAAAGCTGTACATTGTTAAAAGGTTCCTGGAGGGGATCCTTCAGGGGTTCTTCAAACTGAAACACTAACTAAACACCAACTAAAGAGGTTCCCTGAAGAACCCCCACCAACGAAAGAGGTTTCTTGAAGAACCCCCACCAACTAAAGAGGTTCCTTTGAAGAACCCCCACCAACTAAAGAGGTTCCTTGAAGAACCCCCACCAACTAAAGAGGTTCCTTTGAAGAACCCCCACCAACTAAAGAGGTTCCTTGAAGAACCCCTAATTTACCCTTGTTGAACCACTACTTTTTTTAGAGCGATAGTGATTGTTGCACTCAAAAAATTAGGGATTCAACAAGGGTAAATTAGGGGTTCAACAAGGGTAAATGAGGGGTTCAACAAGGGTAAATGAGGGGTTCAACAAGGGTAAAGGAGGGGTTCAACAAGGGTTCTTCGGTTCCAAGCAAGGCAGAGAGATTTGGATATTATTTGTCCCCTGAAGTTGTGTGGCTCTAATTAAACCAAGGACTTGAAAATCTATATTTCATGTCCCCAATCCTGTTCTGTCCTCCCTGAGTCAGGTCTTAGACAGGGACATGGGTGGATGCATACTGTTCTGTCCTCCCTGAGTCAGGTCTTAGACAGGGACATGCGTGGATCAATCCTGTTCTGCCCTCCCTGAGTCAGGTCTCAGACAGGGACATGGGTGGATCAATCCTGTTCTGTCCTCCCTTAGTCAGGTCTTAGACAGGGACATGGGTGGATCAATCCTGTTCTGTCCTCCCTGAGTCAGGTCTTAGACAGGGACATGGGTGGATCAATCCTGTTCTGCCCTCCCTGAGTCAGGTCTCAGACAGGGACATGGGTGGATCAATCCTGTTCTGTCCTCCCTGAGTCAGGTCTTAGACAGGGACATGGGTGGATCAATCCTGTTCTGCCCTCCCTGAGTCAGGTCTTCGACAGGGACATGGGTGGTTCCATCCTGTTCTGTCCTCCCTGAGTCAGGTCTTAGACAGGGACATGGGTGGATCAATCCTGTTCTGCCCTCCCCGAGTCAGGTCTCAGACAGGGACATGGGTGGATCAATCCTGTTCTGTCCTCCCTGAGTCAGGTCTCAGACAGGGACATGGGTGGATCAATCCTGTTCTGTCCTCCCTGAGTCAGGTCTGAGAAAGAGACATGTGTGGATCAATCCTGTTCTGTCCTCCCTGAGTCAGGTCTCAGACAGGGACATGGGTGGATCAATCCTGTTCTGTCCTCCCTGAGTCAGGTCTCAGAAAGAAACATGGGTGGATCAATCCTGTACTGTCCTCCCTGAGTCAGGTCTTAGACAGGGACATGCGTGGATCAATCCTGTTCTGTCCTCCCTGAGTCAGGTCTTAGACAGGGACATGGGTGGATCAATCCTGTTCTGTCCTCCCTTAGTCAGGTCTTAGACAGGGACATGAGTGGATCAATCCTGTTCTGTCCTCCCTGAGTCAGGTCTTAGACAGGGACATGGGTGGATCAATCCTGTTCTGTCCTCCCTGAGTCAGGTCTTAGACAGGGACATGCGTGGATCAATCCTGTTCTGTCCTCCCTGAGTCCCCCAAAATACTACAGTAAATACTACAGTACAGTCTCCAAAACAATACAGTCAATTAATACTACTGTAAATCTACTGTAAATCCCCCCAAAACTACAGTAAATACTACAGTTTTCTTATACTACAGTATTTTTTTCCAGGTCTGTCTGTCTGTCTGTCTGTCTGTCTGTCTGTCTGTCTGTCTGTCTGTCTCTCTGCCTGCCTGTCTGTCTGTCTGTCTGTCTGTCTGTCTGTCTGTCTGTCTGTCTGTCTGTCTGTAGTGCACTATATAGGGCCCTGGTCTAAAGTAGTGCACTATATAGGGTCCAGGTCTAAAGTAGTGCACTATATAGGGTCCAGGTCTAAAGTAGTGCACTATATAGGGTCCAGGTCTAAAGTAGTCCACTATATAGGGTCCTGGTCTAAAGTAGTGCACTATACAGGGAATAGGGTGACATTTTGGAGTCACAATACTCTGTGCTTTTTAATGGTAGCTCTAATTATGAATGAATTAGTTTCAGGGTCAGCTGATGCTACCTGCTTTAATCGCAGTGACCCCCAGCCCGACCCCGGGCCACCATTGAGCCTCCAAGTAGTCAAATCTCCATCTGCATCCCAAATGGGACCCTATTCCCTATATAGTGCCCTACGTTTGACCAGAGCCCTATTCCCTATATAGTGCCCTACGTTTGACCAGAGCCCTATTCCCTATATAGTGCACTACTTTAGACCAGAGCCCTATTCCCTATATAGTGAACTACTTTAGACCAGAGCCCTATTCCCTATACAGTGCACTACTTTAGACCAGGGCCCTAAATAGTGCTGTACTTTAAACCAGGACTCTATATAGTACACTACTTTAGACCAGATGCCCATGGCTGTCCCTAGGGGAATAAAGTAGGGCACTATATAGTGCACTACTTTAGACCAGATGGCTGTCCCTAGGGGAATAAAGTAGGGCACTATATAGGGAAGAGGGTTCCATTTGGGACAGATATTGTCTCAACCAGAGTGTGTTGATGGTGAGAGATCCACTTCTCTCTTTCTTTCTCTGTTCCTGATGGGTTTATTTTGAAATGTTACCTCACTCCTTCTCTCTTTCCTTCGCTGCCTGTCGGTATGCGTGTCTGTCCATCTGTCTCACTCCTTCTCTCTTTCCTTCGCTGCCTGTCGGTATGCGTGTCTGTCCATCTGTCTCACTCCTTCTCTCTTTCCTTCGCTGCCTGTCAGTATGCGTGTCTGTCTGTCTGTCTCACTCCTCTCTTTCCTTCGCTGCCTGTCGGTATGCGTGTCTGTCCATCTGTCTCACTCCTTCTCTCTTTCCTTTGCTGCCTGTCGGTATGCGTGTCTGTCCATCTGTCTCACTCCTTCTCTCTTTCCTTCGCTGCCTGTCGGTATGCGTGTCTGTCCATCTGTCTCACTCCTTCTCTCTTTCCTTCGCTGCCTGTCGGTATGCGTGTCTGTCCATCTGTCTCACTCCTTCTCTCTTTCCTTCGCTGCCTGTCGGTATGCGTGTCTGTCTGTCTCC
The DNA here is from genome assembly GCF_045791955.1 of Oncorhynchus clarkii lewisi. Classification (NCBI taxonomy): domain Eukaryota; kingdom Metazoa; phylum Chordata; class Actinopteri; order Salmoniformes; family Salmonidae; genus Oncorhynchus; species Oncorhynchus clarkii. The sequence goes on along the minus strand of NC_092156.1, from coordinate 75,155,306 downwards.
CCCCTCTCTCTCCGTCTCCCCCCCTCTCTCCGTCTCCCCCCCTCTCTCTGTCTCTCTCTGTCTCTCTCTCTCCCCTCATCTCCCTCTCTCTCTCTCCATCTCCCCCCTCTCTCCCCCCCTCTCTCTCTCTCTCTCTCTCTGTCTCCCCCCTCTCTCTCCGTCTCCCCTCTCTCTCTCTCTCTCTCTCTCTCTCTCTCTCTCTCTCTGTCTCCCCCCTCCCCCCTCTCTCTCCGTCTCCCCTCTCTCTCTCTCTCTCTCTCTCTCTCTCTCTCTGTCTCCCCCCTCTCTCTCCGTCCCCCCCTCTCTCTCTCTCTGTCTCTCTCTCTCCCCTCATATCTCACTCTCTCTCTGCCCCTCTCTCTCTCTCATAGCTTGTGGGAAGGAGAAGGAAGAACATATATATTTTAATTGAATGTTTCTGTCTCTCTCTCTACTACTGTCTCTATCAGTCCCATAGTAATATAGTAGTACTGTCTGTATCAGTACCATAGTAATATAGTACTACTGTCTCTATCAGTACCATAGTAATATAGTAGTACTGTCTGTATCAGTACCATAGTAATATAGTAGTACTGTCTCTATCAGTACCATAGTAATATAGTAGTACTGTCTGTATCAGTACCATAGTAATATAGTAGTACTGTCTCTATCAGTACCATAGTAATATAGTAGTACTGTCTCTATCAGTACCATAGTAATATAGTAGTACTGTCTCTCTCTCTACTACTGTCTCTATCAGTCCCATAGTAATATAGTACTACTGTCTCTATCAGAGTCATAGTAATATAGTACTACTGTCTGTATCAGTACCATAGTAATATAGTACTACTGTCCCTATCAGTACCATAGTAATATAGTACTACTGTCTGTATCAGTACCATAGTAATATAGTACTACTGTCTGTATCAGTACCATAGTAATATAGTAGTACTGTCTCTATCAGTCCCATAGTAATATAGTACTACTGTCTGTATCAGTACCATAGTAATATAGTAGTACTGTCTCTATCAGTACCATAGTAATATAGTAGTACTGTCTCTATCAGTACCTTAGTAATATAGTACTACTGTCTGTATCAGTACCATAGTAATATAGTACTACTGTCTGTATCAGTACCATAGTAAAATAGTAGTACTGTCTCTATCAGTCCCATAGTAATATAGTAGTACTGTCTCTCTCTCTACTACTGTCTCTATCAGTACCATAGTAATATAGTACTACTGTCTGTATCAGTACCATAGTAATATAGTACTATTGTCTCTATCAGTACCATAGTAATATAGTACTACTATCTCTATCAGTACTATAGTAATATAGTACTACTGTCCCTATCAGTACCATAGTAATATAGTACTACTGTCTCTATCAGTACTATAGTAATATAGTACTACTGTCTCTATCAGTACCATAGTAATATAGTACTACTGTCTCTATCAGTACCATAGTAATATAGTACTACTGTCCCTATCAGTACCATAGTAATATAGTACTACTATCTCTATCAGTACCATAGTAATATAGTACTACTGTCTCTATCAGTTCCATAGTAATATAGTAGTACTGTCTCTATCAGTACCATAGTAATATAGTAGTACTGTCTCTATCAGTACCATAGTAATATAGTAGTACTGTCTCTATCAGTTCCATAGTAATATAGTAGTACTGTCTCTATCAGTCCCATAGTAATATAGTACTACTGTCTGTATCAGTACCATAGTAATATAGTACTACTGTCTGTATCAGTACCATAGTAATATAGTACTACTGTCCCTATCAGTACCATAGTAATATAGTACTACTATCTCTATCAGTACCATAGTAATATAGTACTACTGTCTGTATCAGTACCATAGTAATATAGTACTACTGTCTCTATCTGTACCATAGTAATATAGTACTACTGTCCCTATCAGTTCCATAGTAATATAGTACTACTATCTCTATCAGTACCATAGTAATATAGTACTACTGTCTCTATCAGTACAATAGTAATATAGTACTACTGTCCCTATCAGTACCATAGTAGTACGATAGACTGTCTACCTCTTAGTCCATGAGACATTTTGTATTTTCATATTGTAAATTATATTTGTGTAAGTGTGAATTTAAAACACGGACATGCAAATACTCACAAACACACACACACACACACACACAGAGAGAGACAGACAGACAGACGTTTTGATTCAGTAGTCGTTTGCTTTGCGGAGTGGCGACGCCCCTCTCTGGTTGCAGTGTGAGCTGAGCGGTCAAGACAGAATCGCCCTGGGCCCGGCAGTGTGGGTAACAGGACCTTGCCAGACAGTGTGTGTGTGTGTGTTATTACTGTATTCGACTAGGCTTTGGTCCCTGTTACACATCAACACATCTAAAATAGAGACAGCTGTTGAGGTAATAACTAGGCTATGGTCCCTGTTACACATCAACACATCTAAAATAGAGACAGCTGTTGAGGTAATAACTTGGCTATGGTCCCTGTTACACATGAATACATCTACTATGGAGACAGCTGTTGAGGTAATAACTAGGCTTTGGTCCCTGTTACACATCAACACATCTAAAATAGAGACAGCTGTTGAGGTAATAACTAGGCTTTGGTCCCTGTTACACATCAACACATCTAAAATAGAGACAGCTGTTGAGGTAATAACTAGGCTTTGGTCCCTGTTACACATCAACACATCTAAAATAGAGACAGCTGTTGAGGTAATAACTAGGCTATGGTCCCTGTTACACATCAACACATCTAAAATAGAGACAGCTGTTGAGGTAATAACTAGGCTATGGTCCCTGTTACACATGAATACAACTACTATGGAGACAGCTGTTGAGGTAATAACTAGGCTTTGGTCCCTGTTACACATCAACACATCTAAAATAGAGACAGCTGTTGAGGTAATAACTAGGCTATGGTCCCTGTTACACATGAATACAACTACTATGGAGACAGCTGTTGAGGTAATAACTAGGCTTTGGTCCCTGTTACACATGAATACAACTACTATGGAGACAGCTGTTGAGGTAATAACTAGGCTTTGGTCCCTGTTACACATCAACACATCTAAAATAGAGACAGCTGTTGAGGTAATAACTAGGCTATGGTCCCTGTTACACATGAATACAACTACTATGGAGACAGCTGTTGAGGTAATAACTAGGCTATGGTCCCTGTTACACATGAATACAACTACTATGGAGACAGCTGTTGAGGTAATAACTAGGCTTTGGTCCCTGTTACACATCAACACATCTAAAATAGAGACAGCTGTTGAGGTAATAACTAGGCTATGGTCCCTGTTACACATGAATACAACTACTATGGAGACAGCTGTTGAGGTAATAACTAGGCTATGGTCCCTGTTACACATGAATACAACTACTATGGAGACAGCTGTTGAGGTAATAACTAGGCTTTGGTCCCTGTTACACATGAATACAACTACTATGGAGAAAACTGTTGAGGTAATAACTAGGCTTTGGTCCCTGTTACACATCAACACATCCAAAATAGAGACAGCTGTTGAGGTAATAACTAGGCTTTGGTCCCTGTTACACATCAACACATCTAAAATAGAGACAGCTGTTGAGGTAATAACTAGGCTTTGGTCCCTGTTACACATCAACACATCTAAAATAGAGACAGCTGTTGAGGTAATAACTAGGCTATGGTCCCTGTTACACATCAACACATCTAAAATAGAGACAGCTGTTGAGGTAATAACTTGGCTATGGTCCCTGTTACACATGAATACATCTACTATGGAGACAGCTGTTGAGGTAATAACTAGGCTTTGGTCCCTGTTACACATCAACACATCTAAAATAGAGACAGCTGTTGAGGTAATAACTAGGCTTTGGTCCCTGTTACACATCAACACATCTAAAATAGAGACAGCTGTTGAGGTAATAACTAGGCTTTGGTCCCTGTTACACATCAACACATCTAAAATAGAGACAGCTGTTGAGGTAATAACTAGGCTATGGTCCCTGTTACACATGAATACAACTACTATGGAGACAGCTGTTGAGGTAATAACTAGGCTTTGGTCCCTGTTACACATCAACACATCTAAAATAGAGACAGCTGTTGAGGTAATAACTAGGCTATGGTCCCTGTTACACATGAATACAACTACTATGGAGACAGCTGTTGAGGTAATAACTAGGCTTTGGTCCCTGTTACACATGAATACAACTACTATGGAGACAGCTGTTGAGGTAATAACTAGGCTTTGGTCCCTGTTACACATCAACACATCTAAAATAGAGACAGCTGTTGAGGTAATAACTAGGCTATGGTCCCTGTTACACATGAATACAACTACTATGGAGACAGCTGTTGAGGTAATAACTAGGCTATGGTCCCTGTTACACATGAATACAACTACTATGGAGACAGCTGTTGAGGTAATAACTAGGCTTTGGTCCCTGTTACACATCAACACATCTAAAATAGAGACAGCTGTTGAGGTAATAACTAGGCTATGGTCCCTGTTACACATGAATACAACTACTATGGAGACAGCTGTTGAGGTAATAACTAGGCTATGGTCCCTGTTACACATGAATACAACTACTATGGAGACAGCTGTTGAGGTAATAACTAGGCTTTGGTCCCTGTTACACATGAATACAACTACTATGGAGAAAACTGTTGAGGTAATAACTAGGCTTTGGTCCCTGTTACACATCAACACATCCAAAATAGAGACAGCTGTTGAGGTAATAACTAGGCTTTGGTCCCTGTTACACATCAACACATCTAAAATAGAGACAGCTGTTGAGGTAATAACTAGGCTTTGGTCCCTGTTACACATCAACACATCTAAAATAGAGACAACTGTTGAGGTAATAACTAGGCTTTGGTCCCTGTTACACATCAATACATCTACTATAGAGACAGCTGTTGAGGTAATAACTAGGCTTTGGTCCCTGTTACACATCAACACATCTAAAATAGAGACAGCTGTTGAGGTAATAACTAGGCTATGGTCCCTGTTACACATCAACACATCTAAAATAGAGACAACTGTTGAGGTAATAACTAGGCTATGGTCCCTGTTACACATCAACACATCTAAAATAGAGACAGCTGTTGAGGTAATAACTAGGCTTTGGTCCCTGTTACACATCAACACATCTAAAATAGAGACAGCTGTTGAGGTAATAACTAGGCTTTGGTCCCTGTTACACATCAATACATCTACTATAGAAACAGCTGTTGAGGTAATAACTAGGCTTTGGTCCCTGTTACACATCAACACATCTAAAATAGAGACAGCTGTTGAGGTAATAACTAGGCTTTGGTCCCTGTTACACATCAACACATCTAAAATAGAGACAACTGTTGAGGTAATAACTAGGCTTTGGTCCCTGTTACACATCAACACATCTAAAATAGAGACAGCTGTTGAGGTAATAACTAGGCTTTGGTCCCTGTTACACATCAACACATCTAAAATAGAGACAACTGTTGAGGTAATAACTAGGCTTTGGTCCCTGTTACACATCAACACATCTAAAATAGAGACAGCTGTTGAGGTAATAACTAGGCTTTGGTCCCTGTTACACATCAATACATCTACTATAGAGAAAACTTTTGAGGTAATAACTAGGCAGACTTAGTGGGCAGACTTAAAATATTTATAGCTCAATAGGTCCTGGTCAACTGTAGAGTTCTATGGGTCCTGGTCAACTGTAGAGTTCTATGTGTCCTGGTCAACAGTAGAGCTCTATGTGTACTGGTCAACAGTAGAGCTCAATGGGTCCTGGTCACCAGTAGAGCTCTATAGATCCTGGTCAACATTAGAGCTCTATGTGTCCTGGTCAACAGTAGAGCTCTAATAGGTCCTGGTCAACAGTAGAGCTCTAATAGGTCCTGGTCAACAGTATAGCTCTAATAGGTCATGGTCAACAGTAGAGCACTAATAGGTCCTGGTCAACAGTAGAGCTCTAATAGGTCCTGGTTAACAGTAGAGCTCTAATAGGTCCTGGTAAACAGTAGAGCTCTATGGGTCCTGGTCAACAGTATAGCTTTATAGGTCCTGGTCAACAGTAGAGCTCTATAGATCCTGGTCAACAGTAGAGCTCTATGTGTCCTGGTCAACAGTAGAGCTCTAAAAGGTCCTGGTCAACAGTAGAGCTCTAATAGGTCCTGGTCAACAGTAGATCTCTATGGGTCCTGGTCAACAGTAGAGGTCTATGGGTCCTGGTCAACAGTAGAGCTCAATGGGTCCTGGTCAACAGTAGAGTTCTAATAGGTCCTGGTCAACAGAAGAGCTCTAATAGGTCCTGGTCAACTGTATAGCTCTAATATGTCCTGGTCAACAGTAGAGCACTAATAGGTCCTGGTCAACAGTAGAGCTCTAATAGGTCCTGGTTAACAGTAGAGCTCTAATAGGTCCTGGTCAACAGTAGAGCTCTATGGGTCCTGGTCAACAGTATAGCTTTATAGGTCCTGGTCAACAGTAGAGCTCTATAGGTCATGGTCAACAGTAGAGCTCTATAGGTCCTGGTCAACAGTAGAGCTCTAATAGGTCCTGGTCAATAGTATAGCTCTAATAGGTCCTGGTCAACAGTAGAGCACTAATAGGTCCTGGTCAACAGTAGAGCTCTAATAGGTCCTGGTTAACAGTAGAGCTCTAATAGGTCCTGATCAACAGTAGAGCTCTATGGGTCCTGGTCAACAGTATAGCTTTATAGGTCCTGGTCAACAGTAGAGCTCTATAGGTCATGGTCAACAGTAGAGCTCTATAGGTCATGGTCAACAGTAGAGCTCTAATAGATCCTGGTCAACAGTAGAGCTCTATGTGTCCTGGTCAACAGTAGACCTCTGTGGTTCCTGGTCAACAGTAGAGCTCTAATAGGTCCTGGTCAACAGTAGAGCTCTGTGGGTCCTGGTCAACAGTAGAGCTCTGTGGGTCCTGGTCAACAGTAGAGCTCGAATAGGTCCTGGTCAACAGTAGAGCTCTAATAGGTCCTGGTTAACAGTAGAGCTCTGTGGGTCCTGGTCAACAGTAGATCTCTGTGGGTCCTGGTCAACAGTAGAGCTCTATGTGTCCTGGTCAACAGTAGAGCTCTAATAGGTCCTGGTCAACAGTAGAGTTCTAATAGGTCCTGGTCAACAGTAGAGCTCTAATAGGTCCTGGTCAACTGTATAGCTCTAATATGTCCTGGTCAACAGTAGAGCACTAATAGGTCCTGGTCAACAGTAGAGCTCTAATAGGTACTGGTTAACAGTAGAGCTCTAATAGGTCCTGGTCAACAGTAGAGCTCTATGGGTCCTGGTCAACAGTATAGCTTTATAGGTCCTGGTCAACAGTAGAGCTCTATAGGTCATGGTCAACAGTAGAGCTCTATAGATCCTGGTCAACAGTAGAGCTCTAATAGGTCCTGGTCAACAGTAGAGCTCTAATAGGTCCTGGTCAACAGTAGATCTCTATGGGTCCTGGTCAACAGTAGAGGTCTATGGGTCCTGGTCAACAGTAGAGCTCAATGGGTCCTGGTCAACAGTAGAGTTCTAATAGGTCCTGGTCAACAGAAGAGCTCTAATAGGTCCTGGTCAACTGTATAGCTCTAATATGTCCTGGTCAACAGTAGAGCACTAATAGGTCCTGGTCAACAGTAGAGCTCTAATAGGTCCTGGTTAACAGTAGAGCTCTAATAGGTCCTGGTCAACAGTAGAGCTCTATGGGTCCTGGTCAACAGTATAGCTTTATAGGTCCTGGTCAACAGTAGAGCTCTATAGGTCATGGTCAACAGTAGAGCTCTATAGGTCCTGGTCAACAGTAGAGCTCTAATAGGTCCTGGTCAATAGTATAGCTCTAATAGGTCCTGGTCAACAGTAGAGCACTAATAGGTCCTGGTCAACAGTAGAGCTCTAATAGGTCCTGGTTAACAGTAGAGCTCTAATAGGTCCTGGTCAACAGTAGAGCTCTATGGGTCCTGGTCAACAGTATAGCTTTATAGGTCCTGGTCAACAGTAGAGCTCTATAGGTCATGGTCAACAGTAGAGCTCTATAGGTCATGGTCAACAGTAGAGCTCTAATAGATCCTGGTCAACAGTAGAGCTCTATGTGTCCTGGTCAACAGTAGAGCTCTGTGGTTCCTGGTCAACAGTAGAGCTCTAATAGGTCCTGGTCAACAGTAGAGCTCTGTGGGTCCTGGTCAACAGTAGAGCTCTGTGGGTCCTGGTCAACAGTAGAGCTCTGTGGGTCCTGGTAAACAGTAGAGCTCTATGTGTCCTGGTCAACAGTAGAGCTCTGTGGGTCCTGGTCAACAGTAGAGCTCGAATAGGTCCTGGTCAACAGTAGAGCTCTAATAGGTCCTGGTTAACAGTAGAGCTCTGTGGGTCCTGGTCAACAGTAGATCTCTGTGGGTCCTGGTCAACAGTAGAGCTCTATGTGTCCTGGTCAACAGTAGAGCTCTAATAGGTCCTGGTCAACAGTAGAGTTCTAATAGGTCCTGGTCAACAGTAGAGCTCTAATAGGTCCTGGTCAACTGTATAGCTCTAATATGTCCTGGTCAACAGTAGAGCACTAATAGGTCCTGGTCAACAGTATAGCTCTAATAGGTACTGGTTAACAGTAGAGCTCTAATAGGTCCTGGTCAACAGTAGAGCTCTATGGGTCCTGGTCAACAGTATAGCTTTATAGGTCCTGGTCAACAGTAGAGCTCTATAGGTCATGGTCAACAGTAGAGCTCTATAGACCCTGGTCAACAGTAGAGCTCTATGTGACCTGGTCAACAGTAGAGCTCTAATAGGTCCTGGTCAACAGTAGAGCTCTAATAGGTCCTGGTCAACAGTAGATCTCTATGGGTCCTGGTCAACAGTAGAGCTCTATAGATCCTGGTCAACAGTAGAGCTCTATGTGACCTGGTCAACAGTAGAGCTCTAATAGGTCCTGGTCAACAGTAGAGCTCTAATAGGTCCTGGTCAACAGTAGATCTCTATGGGTCCTGGTCAACAGTAGAGGTCTATGGGTCCTGGTCAACAGTAGAGCTCTATGGGTCCTGGTCAACAGTAGAGCTCTATGGGTCCTGGTCAACAGTA
>NC_092156.1:75071254-75121254 GCF_045791955.1 Oncorhynchus clarkii lewisi | reverse complement strand
TGACCTGGGCTGGAGCAGACTGGGAGGCTGGTAGGTTAACCTGGGCTGGAGCAGACTGGGAGGCTGGTATTCTGACCTGGGCTGGAGCAGACTGGGAGGCTGGTAGGTTGACCTGGGCTGGAGCAGACTGGGAGGCTGGTAGGTTAACCTGGGCTGGAGCAGACTGGGAGGCTGGTATTCTGACCTGGGCTGGAGCAGACTGGGAGGCTGGTAGGTTGACCTGGGCTGGAGCAGACTGAGAGGCTGGTAGGTTAACCTGGGCTGGAGCAGACTCTCTTATTCTCTGTCTCTCTCTCTCTCTCTCTCTGTCTCTCTCTCTCTCTCTCTGTCTCTCTCTGTCTCTCTCTCTGTCTCTCTCTCTGTCTCTCTCTTTCTCCCTCCATCTCTCTTATTCTCTCTCTCTCTGTCTCTCTCTCTGTCTCTCTCTCTGTCTCTCTCTCTGTCTCTCTCTCTCTGTCTCTCTCTCTCTGTCTCTCTCTCTCTGTCTCTCTCTCTGTCTCTCTCTCTGCCTCTCTCTTTCTCCCTCCATCTCTCTTATTCTCTCTCTCTGTCTCTCTCTCTCTCTCTCTCTGTCTCTCTCTCTCTCTCTCTCTCTCTCTCTCTGTCTCTCTCTGTCTCTCTCTCTGTCTCTCTCTTTCTCCCTCCATCTCTCTTATTCTCTCTCTCTCTGTCTCTCTCTCTCTGTCTCTCTCTCTCTGTCTCTCTCTCTGTCTCTCTCTCTGCCTCTCTCTTTCTCCCTCCATCTCTCTTATTCTCTCTCTCTGTCTCTCTCTCTCTCTCTCTCTCTCTCTCTCTCTCTCTCTCTCTCTCTCTCTCTGTCTCTCTCTGTCTCTCTCTCTGTCTCTCTCTTTCTCCCTCCATCTCTCTTATTCTCTCTCTCTCTGTCTCTCTCTCTCTGTCTCTCTCTCTGTCTCTCTCTCTCTGTCTCTCTCTCTGTCTATCTCTCTCTGTCTCTCTCTCTCTGTCTCTCTCTCTGTCTCTCTCTCTGTCTCTCTCTCTGTCTCTCTCTCTCTCTCTCTCTCTGTCTCTCTCTCTCTCTCTCTCTGTCTCTCTCTGTCTCTCTCTCTGTCTCTCTCTCTGTCTCTCTCTTTCTCCCTCCATCTCTCTTATTCTCTCTCTCTCTGTCTCTCTCTCTGTCTCTCTCTCTGTCTCTCTCTCTCTGTCTCTCTCTCTCTGTCTCTCTCTCTGTCAAATTCAAATTTTCAAATTCAAATTCAAATTCAAGCTGCTTTATTGGCATGAAAAACATTGTGTCAATATTGCCAAAGCAACAATGTATACAATATACATTGTAACAAAATTATAAATGATAGCAAATAATAATATAAAATGGTAGTAAATAATAATACAAAATTAAATACAAAATTAATAACAATAAAATGGTAACAGTCTACAGTAAACATTAATAATTATAGTAATAACAATAATAGTAATAATAAGTAAGTTACTGTTTACTATGCAGATGTTATTATTCAGTGTCCCTCAGGCTATGGCAGGAAAATACATATTTGGCTGCAAGAGGAGCCATTGCTCCTTCGCCCATGAGTATTCTTAGTTTTTCCTCTGGGTTCAATTTGTAAAAATTTGGAATATATGTAGTCATTTCTGTGAATAATGAGTCTCTTTGTGAGGAATATTTATCACAGTAAAGGAGAAAGTGCATCTCTGTCTCTACCTCCCCTGTCATGCAGTGACCACATACACGCTCCTCTTTGGGTAGCCATGTCTTTTTATGTCTGCCGGTTTCTATTGCCAATCGGTGGTCACTCAGCCTGTACTTGGTAAGGATCTGTCTCTGCTTCGTATCTCTGACAGAGTAGAGATAATCAGCCAATTCATATTCTCTGTTTAGGGTCAGATAGCAATTTAGTCGGCTTTGGGATTTTGTTTCGTTTTTCCAGTATTGTAAATATGATTCCTTTGATTGGTTCATGATTTTGTTTATTGGAATTCTTTCTTTTGAAGCAGTGCTGGAGTCAGCTTGGTTGGTGAGGTCCAACACCAGCTGACTGAGAGGGCTCGTTTCTGGGCTCAGCTCTTGGGCTTGAAGTGCTTTAAATTGCAGACTCGAATTTGGACTTGAATTTAGATGTAGCCAAAATTTTAATGATCTTTTCTGTATTTTCATTATTACTGGAAAACGGCCCAATTCTGCCCTACATGCATTAGTTGGTGTATTTCTCTGGACTTGTAGGATTTTCCGACAGAATTCTGCATGTAGGGTTTCAATTGGATGTTTGTCCCACATTTTAAAATCCAGTTTATTGAGTGGCCCCCAAACCTCACTTCCATAAAGTGCTATTGGTAGGATTACACTGTCAAATATTTTAGTCCAAATTCTAATTGGGATGTTGATTTTGAATAATTTCATTTTTATTGCATACATTGCTCTGCGGGCTTTTTCTTTGAGTGCCTTCACTGCCATATTAAAGTTTCCCGATGCAGATATGGTCAGACCAAGGTAGGTGTAATTTTTTGTGTGTTCAATTAAGGTGTTGTTCAGGGTGAATTTACATTTGTGTTTCTGACATCTGGGTTTTTTTTGGAAAATCATGATTTTAGTTTTTTGGAAATTTACTGCCAGGGCCCAATTATGGCAATATTGCTCCAGAATATTAATGTTTTGTTGAAGACCTTCTTTGGTTGGTGATAGAAGTACCAAGTCATCAGCATATAGCAGGTATTTCACCTCTGTGTCAAATAGTGTGAGTCCTGGGGCTGGAGATTGGTCCAACATGTCTGCTAATTCATTGATATAAATGTTGAAAAGATTTGGACTCAAATTGCAGCCTTGTCTCACACCTCGACATTGTGAAAAAAATTCTGTTCTTTGGTTTTTGATTTTTATTGCACACTTATTTTCTGTGTACATACATTTTATTAAGTCATACACCTTACCACCAAGCCCACTTTGTAGAATTTTGTAGAATAGCCCTTCGTGCCAAATCGAATCAAATGCTTTTTTAAAGTCAATAAAGCAAGCAAAGATTTTGCCCTCTTTTTTTTGGTGGACGTGTTTATTAATTAGTGTGTGTAAGGTGTATATATGGTCAGTAGTGCGATGGTTAGGGAGAAAGCCAATTTGACATTTACTTATTACATTTTTTTCTTGAAGAAAGGTTTGAATTCTTGAATTCAAAATGCTACAGAAAATCTTTCCCAAGTTACTGTTGACGCAAATTCCCCTGTAATTATTGGGGTCTGATTTGTCTCCACTTTTGTGGATAGGGGAGATGAGCCCCTGGTTCCAGACATCAGGGAAGCAGCCAGAAGTTAAAACCATGTTGAACAATTTAAGCACAGCATTTTGCAACTCAGGTGTGCTGTTTTTCAGCATTTCATTTCTGATGTTGTCTACACCACAAGCCTTTTTTGATTTAATAGATTTTAGCTTTTCATTTAGTTCTTGTTGGGTTATTGGGTAATCTAATGGATTTTGGTTGTTTTTAATGACTGATTCCAGGATGTTCAATTTTTCTTTAATTTCTAATTGGTTCTGGTTTAAGTCTTTTTGTGGGATGTTTTTGTATAGATTATCAAAGTAAGTTTTCCAAATTCCTACATCTTGTATGGCTAATTCTTGTGGCTTTGATGTGCTTAAATTGTTCCACATGTCCCAGAACTGATTTTGGTCAATTGCGTTTTCAATTTCATCAAGTGTCTTGTTGGTATAGTTCAATTTCTTGCATTTCAGTGTTTGTTTATACTGTTTCAGAGTTTCAAAGTATTCATATCGTAGCTCTGGGTTGTTTTGCTGCTTATGTTTTTTGTTTGACATTTGTCTTAGGTGTTTTCTAATTGTTTTACATTCATTATCAAACCATTTGTCAGAAACATTTTGATTTTTGCTTCTGATGTTGCATTGCTTTGGTTTTCTCAAATTTGCTTTCGATGCTGCTTTTTGGAATATGCAGTTGATGTTTTGGGTAGGTATTCTCTCTCTCTCTGTCTCTCTCTCTCTCTCTCTCTCTGTCTCTCTCTCTCTCTCTCTCTCTCTCTGTCTCTCTCTGTCTCTCTCTCTCTCTCTGTGTCTCTCTCTCTGTCTCTCTCTCTCTCTCTCTCTCTCTCTCTGTCTCTCTCTCTCTCTCTCTCTCTGTCTCTCTCTGTCTCTCTCTCTCTCTCTCTGTCTCTCTCTCTGTCTCTCTCTCTGTCTCTCTCTCTCTCTCTGTCTCTCTCTCGCTCTCTCTCTCTGTCTCTCTCTGTCTCTCTCTGTCTCTCTCTCTGTCTCTCTCTGTCTCTCTCTGTCTCTCTCTCTCTCTCTCTGTCTCTCTCTCTGTGTCTCTCTCTCTGTCTCTCTCTCTCTCTCTCTCTCTCTCTCTCTGTCTCTCTCTCTCTCTCTCTCTGTCTCTCTCTGTCTCTCTCTCTGTCTCTCTCTCTGTCTCTCTCTTTCTCCCTCCATCTCTCTTATTCTCTCTCTCTCTGTCTCTCTCTCTGTCTCTCTCTCTCTGTCTCTCTCTCTCTGTCTCTCTCTCTCTGTCTCTCTCTCTGTCTCTCTCTTTCTCCCTCCATCTCTCTTATTCTCTCTCTCTGTCTCTCTCTCTCTCTCTCTCTGTCTCTCTCTCTCTCTCTCTCTCTCTCTGTCTCTCTCTGTCTCTCTCTCTGTCTCTCTCTCTGTCTCTCTCTTTCTCCCTCCATCTCTCTTATTCTCTCTCTCTCTGTCTCTCTCTCTGTCTCTCTCTCTCTGTCTCTCTCTCTCTGTCTCTCTCTCTGTCTCTCTCTTTCTCCCTCCATCTCTCTTATTCTCTCTCTCTCTGTCTCTCTCTCTGTCTCTCTCTCTGTCTCTCTCTCTTTCTCTCTCTCTGTCTCTCTCTCTTTCTCTCTCTCTGTCTCTCTCTCTTTCTCTCTCTCTGTCTCTCTCTCTTTCTCCCTCCATCTCTCTTATTCTCTCTCTCTTCTGAGTTGTGTTGTAATTTGATCATCTCAGTTGTATTTCTCAAAAAGGCAGAGGGCAGTGTGTCAGTGTGTCCACATTACTTGTGTGTGTCTACATGCCTGCGCATTGTGTGTGTGTGTGTGTGTCCACATTACTTGTGTGTGTCTACATGCCTGCGCATTGTGTGTGTGTGTGTGTGTCCACATTTCTTGTGTGTGTCTACATGCCTGCGCATTGTGTGTGTGTGTGTGTGTCCACATTACTTGTGTGTGTCTACATGCCTGCGCATTGTGTGTGTGTGTGTGTGTCCACATTACTTGTGTGTGTCTACATGCCTGCGCATTGTGTGTGTGTGTGTGTGTCCACATTACTTGTGTGTGTCTACATGCCTGCGCATTGTGTGTGTGTGTGTGTCCACATTACTTGTGTGTGTTCTCTGGGGGACGTGCTGGTTGTCAGAGTGTATCAGGCTGTTAGATCCGTCTCTACCCGATGTGGCACTGCACAGCGCTACATCAGCAAGTGGTGCCTTCACATCATTTGATACCAAAAGCCTAAATCGCTCAGAGCGCCAGCGGTTATCTGAGTAGAAAGAGAGAGAGGGGGGGGGGGGGGGGGGCGACAGACTGATAGACTAGTCAGGGAACGTTTAAGAGAGAGAAACTCAGATAATAGATCGTTTTCTGACACAGACATACTTGGATGTTGTTTGCTTGGTCCATTAGATTTCTGTGGCGCTATGAATTTATCTCCTCGAGGTACCCCCTCCAGCCGTTCCAGGGACCGGTATGTGATCTACTTCACACCTAGTACACCTGATTCAACTTGTTAACTAATCATCGAGCCATCGACTACTTGAATCATTAAACTAGTTCTAGAAATGGTGAAACGTAATGGGGTTCCCCAAGGTGAGGTTTAAGAACGGGTGAAACGTAATGGGGTTCAACAAGGTGAGGTTAAAGAACGGGTGAAATATAATGGGGTTCCCCAAGGTGAGGTGTAAGAACCGGTGAAACGGCCCTGTCTATAGTAGTTCACTATACAGGGAATAGGGCTCTGGTCTATAGTAGTTCACTATATAGGGAATAGGGCTCTGGTCTATAGTAGTACCACTATATAGGGAATAGGGCTCTGGTCTAAAGTAGTACCACTATATAGGGAATAGGGCTCTGGTCTATAGTAGTACCACTATATAGGGAATAGGGCTCTGGTCTATAGTAGTACCACTATATAGGGAATAGGGCTCTGGTCACTAGTAGTTCACTATATAGGGAATAGGGCTCTGGTCACTAGTAGTTCACTATATAGGGAATAGGGCTCTGGTCTATAGTAGTACCACTATATAGGGAATAGGGCTCTGGTCACTAGTAGTTCACTATATAGGGAATAGGGCTCTGGTCTATAGTAGTACCACTATATAGGGAATAGGGCTCTGGTCTATAGTAGTACCACTATATAGGGAATAGGGCTCTGGTCTATAGTAGTTCACTATATAGGGAATAGGGCTCTGGTCTATAGTAGTACCACTATATAGGGAATAGGGCTCTGGTCTATAGTAGAACCACTATATAGGGAATAGGGCTCTGGTCTATAGTAGTTCACTATATAGGGAATAGGGCTCTGGTCTATAGTAGTTCACTATATAGGGAATAGGCCCTGGTCTATAGTAGTTCACTATATAGGGAATAGGGCTCTGGTCTATAGTAGTTCACTATATAGGGAATAGGGCTCTGGTCTATAGTAGTTCACTATATTGGGAATAGGCCCTGGTCTATAGTAGTTCACTATATAGGGAATAGGGCTCTGGTCTATAGTAGTTCACTATATTGGGAATAGGCCCTGTTCTATAGTAGTTCACTATATAGGGAATAGGGCTCTGGTCACTAGTGGTTCACTATATAGGGAATAGGGCTCTGGTCACTAGTAGTTCACTATATAGGGAATAGGGCTCTGGTCTATAGTAGTACCACAATATAGGGAATAGGGCTCTGGTCTATAGTAGTACCACTATATAGGGAATAGGGCTCTGGTCTATAGTAGTACCACTATATAGGGAATAGGGCTCTGGTCTATAGTAGTTCACTATATAGGGAATAGGGCTCTGGTCTATAGTAGTTCACTATATAGGGAATAGGGCTCTGGTCTATAGTAGTGTACTATATAGGGAATAGGGCTCTGGTCTATAGTAGTACCACTATATAGGGTATTAGGGCTCTGGTCTATAGTAGTACCACTATATAGGAAATAGGGCTCTGGTCTATAGTAGTACCACTATATAGGGAATAGGGCTCTGGTCTATAGTAGTACCACTATATAGGGAATAGGGCTCTGGTCTATAGTAGTACCACTATATAGGGAATAGGGCTCTGGTCTATAGTAGTTCACTATATAGGGAATAGGGCTCTGGTCTATAGTAGTTCACTATATAGGGAATAGGGCTCTGGTCTATAGTAGTTCACTATATAGGGAATAGGGCTCTGGTCTGTAGTAGTTCACTATATTGGGAATAGGCCCTGGTCTATAGTAGTTCACTATATAGGGAATAGGGCTCTGGTCTATAGTAGTTCACTATATAGGGAATAGGGCTCTGGTCTATAGTAGTTCACTATATAGGGAATAGGCCCTGGTCTATAGTAGTTCACTATATAGGGAATAGGGCTCTGGTCTATAGTAGTTCACTATATAGGGAATAGGGCTCTGGTCTATAGTAGTTCACTATATTGGGAATAGGCCCTGGTCTATAGTAGTTCACTATATAGGGAATAGGGCTCTGGTCTATAGTAGTTCACTATATTGGGAATAGGCCCTGTTCTATAGTAGTTCACTATATAGGGAATAGGGCTCTGGTCACTAGTGGTTCACTATATAGGGAATAGGGCTCTGGTCACTAGTAGTTCACTATATAGGGAATAGGGCTCTGGTCACTAGTAGTTCACTATGTAGGGAATAGGGTCCCATTTGGGATGTATGCCTTCTCTCCCTTATTGGTTTAAATCTAACTGGTTAAACCCAAATCCCCTGCATGTGACCCTTTAGCTTGTATTAGGCTAAAGCGATCCGCCGATAGCCCATCGAGCTAATTACCTGGATACATGCCAAATGGGCCCTGGTCTAAAGCAGTGTACTATGTAGGGAATAGGGCTCTGGTCTAAAGTAGTATACTATGTAGGGAATAGGGCTCTGGTCTATAGTAGTGTACTATGTAGGGAATAGGGCTCTGGTCTATAGTAGTGTACTATGTAGGGAATAGGGCTCTGGTCTAAAGTAGTGTACTATGCAGGGAATAGGGCCCTGGTCTAAAGTAGTGTGCTATGTAGGGAATAGGGCCCTGGGCTAAAGTAGTGTACTATGTAGGGAATAGGGCTCTGGTCTAAAGTAGTGCACTATATAGGGAATAGGGCTCTGGTCTAAAGTAGTGCACTATATAGGGAATAGGGCTCTGGTCTAAAGTAGTGTGCTATGTAGGGAATAGGGCTCTGGTCTAAAGTAGTGTGCTATGTAGGGAATAGGGCTCTGGTCTAAAGTAGTGCACTATATAGGGAATAGGGCTCTGGTCTAAAGTAGTGCACTATATAGGGAATAGGGCTCTGGTCTAAAGTAGTGTGCTATGTAGGGAATAGGGCTCTGGTCTAAAGTAGTGCACTATGTAGGGAATAGGGCTCTGGTCTAAAGTAGTGTGCTATGTAGGGAATAATTGTTCAATTTGGGACAAAATCCCTGAGTTTAACGAAGTCAGTCGGACTTATGGAGATAAAGCCACAGTGGTAACAGAGTTAGCGGAATTAGCCTAGCGATAGCCCAGCCAAGCTGTTTATGCTGTTTGGCTAACATCGTTAGCCTAGCGATAGCGTTAGCCTAGCGTTAGCAAACCCGAGGGTCTAAGCCAATGCTAGAGGCCTGTCACTACTCATGCTTCCTAGCATCCCTTTGATGTCCCCTGTGTAATGACCTTCTATTGACCAGGCCCATAGAGCTTACTATTCCCTACACAATGATCTTCTAGTGACCAGGCCCATAGAGCTTCCTGTTCCCTACATAATGACCTTCTAGTGGCCAGGCCCATAGAGCTTCCTGTTCCCTACATAATGACCTTCTAGTGACCAGGCCCATAGAGCTTCCTGTTCCCTACATAATGACCTACTAGTGACCAGGCCCATAGAGCTTCCTGTTCCCTACATAATGACCTTCTAGTGGCCAGGCCCATAGAGCTTCCTGTTCCCTACATAATGACCTTCTAGTGACCAGACCCATAGAGCTTCCTGTTCCCTACATAATGACCTTCTAGTGGCCAGGCCCATAGAGCTTCCTGTTCCCTACATAATGACCTTCTAGTGACCAGACCCATAGAGCTTCCTGTTCCCTACATAATGACCTTCTAGTGACCAGGCCCATAGAGCTTCCTGTTCCCTACGTAATGACCTTCTAGTGGCCAGGCCCATAGAGCTTCCTGTTCCCTACATAATGACCTTCTAGTGGCCAGGCCCATAGAGCTTCCTGTTCCCTACATAATGACCTTCTAGTGGCCAGGCCCATAGAGCTTCCTGTTCCCTACATAATGACCTTCTAGTGGCCAGGCCCATAGAGCTTCCTGTTCCCTACGTAATGACCTACTATTGACCAGGCCCATAGAGCTTCCTGTTCCCTACGTAATGACCTTCTAGTGGCCAGGCCCATAGAGCTTCCTGTTCCCTACATAATGACCTTCTAGTGGCCAGGCCCATAGAGCTTCCTGTTCCCTATATAATGACCTTCTAGTGACCAGGCCCATAGAGCTTCCTGTTCCCTACATAATGACCTTCTAGTGACCAGGCCCATAGAGCTTCCTGTTCCCTACATAATGACCTTCTAGTGGCCAGGCCCATAGAGCTTCCTGTTCCCTACGTAATGACCTACTAGTGGCCAGGCCCATAGAGCTTCCTGTTCCCTACATAATGACCTTCTAGTGACCAGGCCCATAGAGCTTCCTGTTCCCTACATAATGACCTTCTAGTGACCAGGCCCATAGAGCTTCCTGTTCCCTACATAATGACCTACTAGTGACCAGGCCCATAGAGCTTCCTGTTCCCTACGTAATGACCTACTATTGACCAGGGCTCAAATAAGACATTGGTCAAATGAAGTGCATTATGTAAGGAATAGGGTGAACTATGACCTCGTGGGCCACGCTGGAGCCATTCGGGACGTTCTTCCTTGGTCTTGGTGAACTCTGACCTCATGGGCCTCGCTGGAGCCATTCGGGATGGGTTTCCTTGGTCTCGGTGAACTCTGACCTCATAGGCCACGCTGGAGCCTTTTGGGACGGTCTTCCTTGGTCTCGGTGAACTCTGACCTCATGGGCCACGCTGGAGCCATTTGGGACGGTCTCCCTTGGTCTCGGTGAACTCTGACCTCATGGGCCAGGCTGGAGCAATTCGGGACGGTCTTCCTTGGTCTCGGTGAACTCTGACCTCATGGGCGGCGCTGGAACTTGTTTTTCTTTCAGACATTTTTTGATTCTTTGCTTTCTCTCCTCTTTCCCCCTTTTCCTCCTGAAAGAGAGAGACACTTCTGAACATGACAGCAGGGAGCTGCAGCTCATTATGAAAGAGATGGAGTGGGGTGTGTGTGTGTGTGTGTGTGTGTGTGTGTCTGTGTGTGTGTGCTGCAAAACTCAGCCACTTGTTACTAATATGTTCTGGAGAGAAGAGTGCTATTGGCATTGGGTTTGTATAACTTTACATGGTGTAGATTAACACACACACACACACACACACACACACACACACACACACACACACACACACACACCCCACCCCCCACCAGGTCTAAGCCCCTGCCTAGCGCCTCCTCTACCCCAGACGGGGTGCGTCTGCCCTGGGCACAGTGGAGCCGGTGAGTCCCGGGCCTCCATGGCTGGCTAGAGCTCTGACGGTCCCTCTCCCTGACAGCTGAGAACGTTGCGCCTAAAACCCTCCACTCTGATTCCCGATTGGCTCCCTTACATCCCTTCATAGTGGACCAGGTCCACAGCCCAGGACTGTAAAAAGGGAACAGTGTGCCAATTGTGAATTAGGTAGAATTATTCAGTGTGTGAAAGCCGGGGGGGGGGAAACCCAAAACCCTTGACGTGAGAGGACTGGCCAGGTCCAGTTGTCTTAACCTCAGAACCTTTATCCAGCTCTCTGTGGGCAATGAGCTGTTCTGTAGTGGTTTAGTATTAGTGGAACTATTTAACCCCAACCTTACTGGTGGTAGTACTATTTAACCCTACCTTACTGTCAGTAGTACTATTTAACCCCTATCTTACTGGTGGTAGTACTATTTAACCCTACCTGACTGGTGGTAGTACCTTACTGTCAGTTGTACTATTTAACCCCTACCTTACTGTCAGTAGTACTATTTAACCCCTACCTTACTGTCAGTAGTACTATTTAACCCCTACCTTACTGTCAGTAGTACTATTTAACCCTACCTTACTGTCAGTAGTACTATTTAACCCTACCTTACTGGTGGTAGTACTATTTAACCCCTACCTTACTGGTGGTAGTACTATTTAACCCCTACCTTACTGTCAGTAGTACTATTTAACCCCTACCTTACTGTCAGTAGTACTATTTAACCCCTATCTTACTGGTGGTAGTACTATTTAACCCTACCTGACTGGTGGTAGTACCTTACTGTCAGTTGTACTATTTAACCCCTACCTTACTGTCAGTAGTACTATTTAACCCCTACCTTACTGTCAGTAGTACTATTTAACCCCTACCTTACTGTCAGTAGTACTATTTAACCCTACCTTACTGTCAGTAGTACTATTTAACCCTACCTTACTGTCAGTAGTACTATTTAACCCCTACCTTACTGTCAGTAGTACTATTTAACCCCTACCTTACTGGTGGTAGTACTATTTAACCCCTACCTGACTGGTGGTAGTACTATTTAACCCCTACCTTACTGGTGGTAGTACTATTTAACCCTACCTTACTGTCAGTAGTACTATTTAACCCCTACCTTACTGGTGGTAGTACTATTTAACCCCTACCTTACTGTCAGTAGTACTGTATAAGGTCTACCTTTCTGGTAGCGGGTGCTAGAGAGAGAGAGAGAGAGAGAGAGAGAGAGAGAGAGAGAGAGAGAGAGAGAGAGAGAGAGAGAGAGAGAGAGAGAGAGAGAGAGAGAGAGAGAGAGAGAGAGAGAGAGAGAGAGAGAGAGAGAGAGAGAGAGAGAGAGAGAGAGAGAGAGAGAGAGAGAGAGAGAGAGAGAGAGAGAGAGAGAGAGAGAGAGAGAGAGAGAGAGAGAGAGAGAGAGAGAGAGAGAGAGAGAGAGAGAGAGAGAAAACACACACTGGCCAGCCGTTTCCTACGTCTGTATGACAAATGGCCCTCAGATCTTCCGGCTGACCTCTCTCGTCTAATCGAGCTAATCTCCCTTTACCTTAATCCTAAATTAACACTCCATAATCCAGGCAGTAATCAACCGTGAACCTGATGGAGAATAGAACTAGAATGGGGGAACTGAACAGGAATCTGTCTCGAGTTAAGTGGGTTTTTGAGTCAAGGAATAGATCTGTCTCGACTCATATTCCCCTCTCTCTTTATCTCACTGTCTCTCTCTCTCCCTCTCACTGTCTCTCTCTCTTTCTCTCTCTCTCTTTCTCTCTCTCTCTCTCTCTCTCTTTCTCTCTCTCTCTGTCTCTCTCTCTCTCTCTCTCTCTCTCCCTCTCTCTCTTTATCTCACTGTCTCTGTCTCTCTCACTCCTCTCTCTTCTTCTCTCTGTCCCCTGTCTCAATCCCCCTGTCCCCTGTCCCAGCTCAGTACAATTACATAAGCTAATAGGAAAGGGATATCCTGTTTTTCCTCCATGTACAACCCTCCTCTTCACGCCCCCCCCCCCCCCAGCCTGCAATACTGAAACCCCCTCCTCCCCCCCTTGTTCCCCATCTCCCCCACCGGCATTAAATATGTAAAATTAGCATTTGAACTAGAAGACATTTCTGTGTCGCCCTGTCCTGCTCCACTCTCCCTCTCTCCTTCGCTCGGAGATCAGAACTGCGTGACAGAATGCTCATCCACGCATACTATATCGCATTTGGGCGTCGTCGCTATAGTTACCCCCCGACTGGGTAAAGGGGGTTGGAGGCGAAGGAGTTTACGTCCCAAATATTCCCTATGTAGTGCACTACTTTTTGACCAAAGACCTATGACCCCTGGTCAAAAGTAGTGCACTACATAGGGAATAGTGTGCCAGCTGGGATACAGATGGAGAGAAGGTGTAGCAGAGTGTGAAAGATTGTATTTATTTTTTATTTAGTGACTTTAGCCAGAGAGTGACCACACCAGTGTGTGTTTCTGAATAGGGACCAATGAGATGACAGAAGGCCAGAGAGAGAAATGAACAGTGGAAATATGATGTTCAGTTGAACGTGTTCTGAATGAGGGACCAATGAGATGACAGTAATGTGATGTTCTGAATGAGGGACCAATGAGATGACAGTAATGTGATGTTCTGAATGAGGGACCAATGAGATGACAGTAATGTGATGTTCTGAATGAGGGACCAATGAGATGACAGTAATGTGATGTTCTGAATGAGGGACCAATGAGATGACAGTAATGTGATGTTCTGAATGAGGGACCAATGAGATGACAGTAATGTGATGTTCTGAATGAGGGACCAATGAGATGACAGTAATGTGATGTTCTGAATGAGGGACCAATGAGATGACAGTAATGTGATGTTCTGAATGAGGGACCAATGAGATGACAGTAATGTGATGTTCAGTTGAACGTGTTCTGAATGAGGGACCAATGAGATGACAGTAATGTGATGTTCTGAATGAGGGACCAATGAGATGACAGTAATGTGATGTTCTGAACGAGGGACCAATGAGATGACAGTAATGTGATGTTCTGAATGAGGGACCAATGAGATGACAGTAATGTGATGTTCTGAATGAGGGACCAATGAGATGACAGTAATATGATGTTCTGAATGAGGGACCAATGAGGTGACAGTAATGTGATGTTCTGAATGAGGGACCAATGAGATGACAGTAATGTGATGTTCTGAATGAGGGACCAATGAGATGACAGAAATGTGATGTTCTGAATGAGGGACCAATGAGATGACAGTAATGTGATGTTCTGAATGAGGGACCAATGAGATGACAGTAATGTGATGTACAGTTGAACGTGTTCTGAGTACTAGAAACCAGGAAGTAGGGTTTTGAGAGGGATATTGGCTGGGTTCAGGCAGTACTTCACCGTGAGTACTATACATGTATAAACAATATGAAGTATGTAGCATACTGCCTACAAAACTACGGTTTTGTAGGCACTAACCCTAACCCTAACCCTAATCATCAGCTGGTTAATAAGATTAATCAGGTCAGTTAAAACCTACAGGAGGGTTTCTCTCCAGGAACAGGGTTGGAGTTAAAACCTACAGGAGGGTCTCTCTCCAGGAACAGGGTTGGAGTTTAAACCTACAGGAGGGTTTATCTCCAGGAACAGGGTTGGAGTTAAAACCTACAGGAGGGTTTCTCTCCAGCAACAGGGTTGGAGTTAAAACCTACAGGAGGGTTTCTCTCCAGGAACAGGGTTGGAGTTTTAACCTACAGGAGGGTTTCTCTCCAGGAACAGGGCTGGAGTTAAAACCTACAGGAGGGTCTCTCTCCAGGAACAGGGTTGGAGTTAAAACCTACAGGAGGGTCTCTCTCCATGAACAGGGTTGGAGTTAAAACCTACAGGAGGGTTTCTCTCCAGGAACAAGGTTGGTGTTAAAACCTACAGGAGAGTCTCTCTCCAGGAACAGGGTTGGAGTTGATACCTACAGGAGGGTTTCTCTCCAGGAACAGGGTTGGAGTTGAAAGCTACAGGAGGGTTTCTCTCCAGGAACAGGGTTGGAGTAAAAACCTACAGGAGAGTTTCTCTCCAGGAACAGGGTTGGAGTTCAAACCTACAGGAGGGTTTCTCTCCGGGAACAAGGTTGGTGTTAAAACCTACAGGAGAGTCTCTCTCCAGGAACAGGGTTGGAGTTGAAACCTACAGGAGGGTTTCTCTCCAGGAACAGGGTTGGAGTTGAAACCTACAGGAGGGTTTCTCTCCAGGAACAGGGTTGGAGTGAAAACCTACAGGAGAGTTTCTCTCCAGGAACAGGGTTGGAGTTCAAACCTACAGGAGGGTTTCTCTCCAGGAACAGAGTTGGTGAAACCTGCTAAAAGTAGCCTTCAGTCTGGATTGAAAGATGGAGATCAGGGTGATTTCTTTCAACTCTAAATATATTAGAACTGTAGAACAGACTCTATGGAGACGCCATTCTGATATTCAACAACCTCATAGGTTGAGGTCATAGCTAGATTCTCAATTGGGAAGAAATGGGTCACTGCAAATCACAGGCAGATTAAACTATTTTGATAAAACATTTTTTGATAATTAGTGAGTCTTGTGATTGTTACAAGCCCTGAATTAATTTGATTATTGATGACTGATGACTGATTATTGATGACTGATATGCAGTGTATTGACCTTACATTGTACAGCAAAGTTAATTTAGAGAAAGAAATCAAGATATGTATCGTGAATCGCCAATTAGCTTAATAAAACAAAATCAAGATTAGATTTGTCGGCCTTATCGCCCAGCCCTAGTGTCAATTCGTTAACAGGTGAGCGGTGGAGTTTCCTCTTCTCCTTGATTGGTTCGTTCAGCGTATGTATTATATTTTATATGTATTATATTTATATTTATTATATTTATATACATACATTTATAAATATTATAATTTATATGTATTATATTTATATGTATTATATTTATATTTATTATATTTTATATACATACATTTATAAATATTATATTTTATATGTATTATATTTATATGTATTATATTTTATATAATAGTGGAGCTTCATTTCATACATCTGTTTCTACGTTTCCCTGTCCTCCCTGCCTCTCCTCCATTACCTTTCACCTGTTTACAAAATAAGGAGGCGAGAACGGAGGAGAGGACGTGAGGAGTCGAGCAAAACCAATTGAGAACCGCCCTCAGTCCAACACACACAGTCAATGATGCTCCAGTATGTTCTGTCATCACAGGTCAAAAGGGCCTTGCAGGAAAAAGGTGACAGTACAGTGTTTGTTCGGTGTGTGTGTGTACCTTGTTGGACAGTTCCGTAGAGAGTTGATGACACGTTAGGGAAAGACCCCAATGAGCTTCACTAGTGCAGCAGCAGCCTCCCATGACCTTTGACCTATAGGCTGCTGGTCTTCTTCCTCTGGCTCTCCTCCCACTGACACAGCAGCTAGTGGTGGTGGGACTGAGTGTGTGTCTGAGTGTGTGTGTGTGTGTGTGTGTGTGTGTGTGTCTGCAGTCAGTAATTTCAAACAACTTGAGGTATTTATTTAACTTTTTTTTTTTTTTACCTATATTTAATTAACTAGGCAAGTCAGTCAAGAACACATTCTTATTTACAATGACGGGCCTAAGAACTGCCTTGTTCAGGGGCAGAATGACTTGTCGGCTCAGGGATTCGATCCAGCAACCTTTCAGTTACTAGTCCAATGCTCCAATCACTAGGTTACCTGCCGTCCCTACACTCTAACCACTAGGCTACCTGCCTCCTCTACACTCTAACCACTAGGCTACCTGCCTCCTCTACACTCTAACCACTAGGTCACCTTCCAAACCAGGAATACATCACATACTCAACCGCTAGCTGGGAATAGAACAGGAACCGTTCTATTGGGTAGAAATACCAAGATGCTGCAAGTTGAACTCTCTCAACATTATTTTATGTATAGTAGATCTTATCTATCTCTATCAGGAGGATACAGATGAGAGATGTTCGCACCCCAAACTGCATCCTATTCCCTATTTAGTGCACACTACGAGGAATAGGGTGTTTTTTTTGAGGGGAAAAAAAAACAGTTTTCAGAAGTCTGTCCTCCAGCCTGTTTCAGATTCAGCTCTACAGAACGACGACATGGACCCAGTTTTCAGAAGTCTGTCCTCCAGCCTGTTTCAGATTCAGCTCTACAGAAGGACGACATGGACCCAGTTTTCAGAAGTCTATCCTCCAGCCTGTTTCTCATTCAGCTCTACAGAACGACGACATGGACCCAGTTTTCAGAAGTCTGTCCTCCAGCCTGTTTCTAATTCAGCTCTACAGAACAACGACATGGACCCAGTTTTCAGAAGTCTGTCCTCCAACCTGTTTCTAATTCAGCTCTACAGAACGACGACATGGACCCAGTTTTCAGAAGCCTGTCCTCCAGCCTGTTTCAGATTCAGCTCTACAGAACGACGACATGGACCCAGTTTTCAGAAGTCTGTCCTCCAACCTGTTTCTCATTCAGCTCTACAGAACGACGACATGGACCCAGTTTTCAGAAGTCTGTCCTCCAACCTGTTTCTCATTCAGCTCTACAGAACGACGACATGGACCCAGTTTTCAGAAGTCTGTCCTCCAACCTGTTTCTCATTCAGCTCTACAGAACGACGACATGGACCCAGTTTTCAGAAGTCTGTCCTCCAACCTGTTTCTCATTCAGCTCTACAGAACGACGACATGGACCCAGTTTTCAGAAGTCTGTCCTCCAACCTGTTTCAGATTCAGCTCTACAGAACGACGACATGGACCCAGTTTTCAGAAGTCTGTCCTCCAACCTGTTTCTCATTCAGCTCTACAGAACGAGAACAACTTGAGACCTTCTCTTTGAAACTCTCAACACCAGTCCCCTGTGTGTGTGTGTGTGTGTGTGTGTGTGTGTGTGTGTGTGTGTGTGTGTGTGTGTGTGTGTGTGTGTGTGTGTGTGTGTGTGTGTGTGTGTGTGTGTGTGTGTGTGCGTGTTCAGTGTGTGTGTGTGTGTGTGTGTGTGTGTGAGTTCAGTGTGTGTGTGTGTGTGTGTTTGCGTGTCAACCTCCACATGTTTCTATTTCCCTCCCCCTCCCCTCTCTCCCACCTCTCTTCTCCTAAACTCATAGAGAAACAGCCCGGGTCATTACAAGCCTATTCATTACTTTGGTCATTACACATAGGAACTGCCCTCTGCTGCCTATCCCAGGGCCCTAGGGCCACACACGGGATCCTGTGGCCCAGTATCGTGTATGTGTGTGTGTGTGTGTGTGTGGTGTGTGTGTGTGTGTAATGAGTGTAAGAGACCTAATAGGTCATTGTCTGCCCTCTGCTAAAGTGGTCCAACCTGAATTACCCTCTTCAAAGAAACCTCCACTTCCTAACGGGTGTCCCCTGTGTGTGTGTGTGTGTGTGTGTGTGTGTGTGTGTGTGTGTGTGTGTGTGTGTGTGTGTGTGTGTGTGTGTGTGTGTGTGTTTGTGTGGGTGTCGACCACCACAGAAGTGATTGTTCTCTGAGCCTGCAGTGACAATTATTCATAATGAGAGAGAGAGAGAGAGAGAGAGAGAGAGAGAGAGAGGAGGGAGATTTAAAGAGAGGAGGGAGATTTAAAGAGAGGAGGGAGATTTAAGGAGAGGAGATAGATTTAAAGAGAGGAGAGAGATTTAAAGAGAGGAGAGAGATTTAAAGAGAGGAGGGAGATTTAAAGAGAGGAGGGAGATTTAAAGAGAGGAGGGAGATTTAAAGAGAGGTAGAAGAAGAAAGGAAAAGAACAGGTCTGTTTTAATTAATAATTTTGGGGGAGGAGAAGATAATGACAACGTGTTTTCTATTCTACAATGTCATTATCTGAGTCTGCAACGATCCTTTACACAGGTCAAGAAAAGTGAAACATCCGCCAGCTAATTTAAGTCATTGTTTGGTAGGTAAACACCAGCTAATTTAAGGAATTGTTTGGTAGGTAAACACCAGCTAATTTAAGGCATTGTTTAGTAGGTAAACACCAGCTAATTTAAGGAATTGTTTGGTAGGTAAACACCAGCTAATTTAAGGCATTGTTTAGTAGGTAAACACCAGCTAATTTAAGGCATTGTTTAGTAGTTAAACACCAGCTAATTTAAGGAATTGTTTGGTAGTTAAACACCAGCTAATTTAAGGAATTGTTTGGTAGGTAAACACCAGCTAATTTAAGGCATTGTTTAGTAGGTAAACACCAGCTAATTTAAGGAATTGTTTGGTAGGTAAACACCAGCTAATTTAAGGCATTGTTTAGTAGTTAAACACCAGCTAATTTAAGGAATTGTTTGGTAGGTAAACACCAGCTAATTTAAGGCATTGTTTGGTAGGTAAACACCAGCTAATTTAAGGCATTGTTTAGTAGTTAAACACCAGCTAATTTAAGGAATTGTTTGGTAGTTAAACACCAGCTAATTTAAGGAATTGTTTGGTAGGTAAACACCAGCTAATTTAAGGCATTGTTTAGTAGTTAAACACCAGGTAACCACTCCTATGACCACTAGTCAGGTAACCACTCCTATGACCACTAGTCAGGTAACCACTCCTATGACCACTAGTCAGGTAACCACTCCTATGACCACCAGTCAGGTAACCACTCCTATGACCACCAGTCAGGTAGCCACTCCTAGCTAGCGTGTGCTACTTTCACATGGTGCGGCCAGAACCAATCAAAACCCATTAACCTGATCAATGGAATCTTTAACCTCTAACTAACCACCGGACACGCTGTGACAGGGGCAACTACACACCCTGCAACACACACACCCTGAAACACACACACCCTGAAACACACACACCCTGCAACACACACACCCTGAAACACACACACCCTGCAACACACACACCCTGAAACACACACACCCTGAAAAACACACACCCTGAAACACACACACAGGCACACACACCCTGGAACACACACACACACACACTGGAACACACACACCCTGGAACACACACACCCTGAAACACACACACACACACACACTGGAACACACACACCCTGCAACACACACACAGGCACACACACCCTGAAACACACACACCCTGAAACACACACACAGGCACACACACCCTGGCACACACACACCCTGAAACACACACACACACACACTGAAACACACACACCCTGCAACACATACACACTGAAACACACACACCCTGGAACACACACACCCTGAAACACACACACACACACACTGGAACACACACACCCTGAAATACACACACCCTGAAACACACACACACACACACACTGGAACACACACACCCTGCAACACACACACAGGCACACACACAGGCACACACACCCTGGAAAACACACACCCTGAAACACACACACAGGCACACACACCCTGGAACACACACACACTGAAACACACACACAGGCACACACACCCTGAAACACACACACAGGCACACACACACTGGAACACACACACCCTGAAACACACACACAGGCACACACAACCTGAAACACACACACACACCCTGAAACACACACACACACACATCCTGAAACACACACACACACACCCTGAAACACACACACCCTGAAACACACAGACACACACACAGGCACACACACAGGCACACACACACCCTGAAACACACACACCCTGAAACACACACACAGGCACACACACACAGGCACACACATCCTGAAACACACACACACACACACCCTGAAACACACACACAGCACTGAGGCAGGATCGGATATCAGAGGTTATAGATAATAACCATACATCTAGCTAGAGGGGTAACCCTAACCCATGTTAGATTAACTAGAACGGGTTAGTACTGTGTGTGTGTGTGTGTGTGTGTGTGTGTGTGTGTGTGTGTGTGTGTGTGTGTGTGTGTGTGTGTGTGTGTGTGTGTGTGTGTGTGTGTGTGTGTGTGTGTGTGTGTGTGTGTGTGTGTGTGTGTGTGTGTGTGTGTGTGTGAGAGAGTGTGTGAGAGATTATTCAGAAATCCATGGGAAGCCCGACCTATTTAATTCAAGTCATAGCCCGAGGACAAACTAACCTGTGTTTCCTTTGGTCCTGGTTTAGATGGTAATATCCTGTCCAGTTTCATTACAGACAAAAACAGCTGGAAGATTGACATTGTTACTGTCTCAAATGCCACCCTGTTGCCTATATAGTGCACTAGAGGCTCAGGGCCCTGATCTAAAGCAGAACACTATATAGTGCACTAGAGGCTCAGGGCCCTGGTCTAAAGCAGAACACTACATAGTGAACAGGGCCCTGGTCTAAAGCAGAACACTATACAGTGAACAGGGCCCTGGTCTAAAGCAGAACACTACATAGTGAACAGGGCCCTGGTCTAAAGCAGAACACTACATAGTGAACAGGGCCCTGGTCTAAAGCAGAACACTACATAGTGAACAGGGCCCTGGTCTAAAGCAGAACACTACATTGTGAACAGGGCCCTGGTCTAAAGCAGAACACTACATAGTGAACAGGGCCCTGGTCTAAAGTAGAACACTATATAGTGAACAGGGCCCTGGTCTAAAGCAGAACACTACATAGTGAACAGGGCCCTGGTCTAAAGCAGAACACTACATAGTGAACAGGGCCCTGGTCTAAAGCAGAACACTACACAGTGAACAGGGCCCTGGTCTAAAGCACTACATAGTGAACAGGGCCCTGGTCTATAGCACTACATAATGAACAGGGCACTGGTCTAAAGCACTACATAGTGAACAGGGCCCTGGTCTAAAGCACTATATAGTGAACAGGGCCCTGGTCTAAAGCAGAACACTACATAGTGAACAGGGCCCTGGTCTAAAGCAGACCACTACATAGTGAACAGGGCCCTGGTCTAAAGCAGAACACTACATAGTGAACAGGGCCCTGGTCTAAAGCAGAACACCACATAGTGAACAGGGCCCTGGTCTAAAGCAGAACTCTACATAGTGAACAGGGCCCTGGTCTAAAGCAGAAGACTACATAGTGAACAGGGCCCTGGTCTAAAGCAGAACACTACATAGTGAACAGGGCCCTGGTCTAAAGCACTACATAGTGAACAGGGCCTTGGTCTAAAGCAGAACACTACACAGTGAACAGGGCCCTGGTCTAAAGCACTACATAGTGAACAGGGCACTGGTCTATAGCACTACATAATGAACAGGGCACTGGTCTAAAGCACTACATAGTGAACAGGGCCCTGGTCTAAAGCAGAACACTACACAGTGAACAGGGCCCTGGTCTAAAGCACTACATAGTGAACAGGGCCCTGGTCTATAGCACTACATAATGAACAGGGCACTGGTCTAAAGCACTACATAGTGAACAGGGCCCTGGTATAAAGCACTACATAGTGAACAGGGCCCTGGTCTAAAGCACTACATAGTGAACAGGGCACTGGTCTAAAGCACTACATAGTGAACAGGGCCCTGGTATAAAGCACTACATAGTGAACAGGGCCCTGGTATAAAGCACTACATAGTGAACAGGGCCCTGGTCTAAAGCAGAACACTACATAGTGAACAGGGCCCTGGTCTAAAGCACTATATAGTGAACAGGGCCCTGGTCTAAAGCACTATATAGTGAACAGGGCCCTGGTCTAAAGCAGAGCACTGCATAGTGAACAGGGCCCTGGTCTAAAGCAGAACACTACATAGTGAACAGGGCCCTGGTCTAAAGCAGAACACTACATAGTGAACAGGGCCCTGGTCTAAAGCAGAACTCTACATAGTGAACAGGGCCCTGGTCTAAAGCAGAACACTACATAGTGAACAGGGCCCTGGTCTAAAGCAGAACTCTACATAGTGAACAGGGCCCTGGTCTAAAGCAGAAGACTACATAGTGAACAGGGCCCTGGTCTAAATCAGAACACTACATAGTGAACAGGGCCCTGGTCTAAAGCACTACATAGTGAACAGGGCCCTGGTCTAAAGCAGAACACTACACTGTGAACAGGGCCCTGGTCTAAAGCACTACATAGTGAACAGGGCCCTGGTCTATAGCACTACATAATGAACAGGGCACTGGTCTAAAGCACTACATAGTGAACAGGGCCCTGGTCTAAAGCACTACATAGTGAACAGGGCCCTGGTCTAAAGCACTACATAGTGAACAGGGCCCTGGTCTAAAGCACTACATAGTGAACAGGGCCCTGGTATAAAGCACTACATAGTGAACAGGGCCCTGGTATAAAGCACTACATAGTGAACAGGGCCCTGGTCTAAAGCAGAACACTACATAGTGAACAGGGCCCTGGTCTAAAGCACTATATAGTGAACAGGGCCCTGGTCTAAAGCACTATATAGTGAACAGGGCCCTGGTCTAAAGCAGAGCATTGCATAGTGAACAGGGCCCTGGTCTAAAGCACTACATAGTGAACAGGGCCCTGGTCTAAACTAGAACACTACATAGTGAACAGGGCCCTTGGCGACGGCATTTGGGACGTATCCTTCTCTATTACCACTAGGAGACCCAGAATGTTGCATCTCAGGCCATCTGATTGGTTAGAAATATAGCACACACACACACACATCCCCCCCCCCCCCCCCCCACACACACACAGAGTCCCACAAAGACACTATATCAATGGTCAACATCAACCACGCTTACTAGACAGGTATCACTTCCAAACCCTTGTTGTGTGTGTGTGTGTGTGTGTGTGTGTGTGTGTGTGTGTGTGTGTGTGTCCGTTCCATGTTCCCATTACGTGATGGGTGTGTTTTTCATAAAGAGTGACTCTCTGAAGGTGAGCGTGTCAGTTTAGACTACACTGACGGGCCCTTTCCCACCTGTGTGTGTGTGCTCTTGTTGTGGGAAGTGGTTTCTCGTAGCGCCAGGCCTCCTCAGGCCACAGACAGAGAAATCAGTCACAGATTGGCCACGGAACGGAAACACACACACACACACACACACACACACACACACACACACTACAACGTGTAACATGCTAAGAGCTGATCACACATTCAATAATTACTGACCTTTCTTTCTGGTTTTCCTTTTTGTTGTTCAACTTTCTCTTCTCTCCTTCCATCGCCCCCTTCTTTCCTCTTCCTCCTCTTCATCTCTCTCCTTTCCCTCCATTCCTCTTCCTCCTCTTCATCTCTGTTCTTTCCCTACATTCCTCTTCCTCCTCTTCATCTCTGTTCTTTCCCTCCATTCCTCTTCCTCCTCTTCATCTCTCTCCTTTCCCTCCATTCCTCTTCCTCCTCTTCATCTCTGTTCTTTCCCTCCATTCCTCTTCCTCCTCTTCATCTCTCTCCTTTCCCTCCATTCCTCCTCCTCCTCTTCATCTCTGTTCTTTCCCTCCATTCCTCTTCCTCCTCTTCATCTCTCTCCTTTCACTCCATTCCTCTTCCTCCTCTTCACCTCTCTCCTTTCCCTCCATTCCTCTTCCTCCTCTTCATCTCTCTCCTTTCCCTCCATTCCTCTTCCTCCTCTTCATCTCTGTTCTTTCCCTCCATTCCTCTTCCTCCTCTTCATCTCTGTTCTTTCCCTCCATTCCTCTTCCTCCTCTTCATCTCTGTTCTTTCCCTCCATTCCTCTTCCTCCTCTTCATCTCTGTTCTTTCCCTCCATTCCTCTTCCTCCTCTTCATCTCTGTTCTTTCCCTCCATTCCTCTTCCTCCTCTTCATCTCTCTCCTTTCCCTCCATTCCTCTTCCTCCTCTTCATCTCTCTCCTTTCCCTCCATTCCTCTTCCTCCTCTTCATCTCTGTTCTTTCCCTCCATTCCTCTTCCTCCTCTTCATCTCTCTCCTTTCACTCCATTCCTCTTCCTCCTCTTCATTTCTCTCCTTTCCCTCCATTCCTCTTCCTCCTCTTCATCTCTGTTCTTTCCCTCCATTCCTCTTCCTCCTCTTCATCTCTCTCCTTTCACTCCATTCCTCTTCCTCCTCTTCATTTCTCTCCTTTCCCTCCATTCCTCTTCCTCCTCTTCATCTCTCTTCTTTCCCTCCATTCCTCTTCCTCCTCTTCATCTCTCTCATTTCCCTCCATTCCTCTTCCTCCTCTCCATCCTCTCCATTTCTCGTAGCGCCAGGCCTCCTCAGGCCACAGACAGAGAAATCAGTCACAGATTGGCCACGGAACGGAAACACACACACACACACACACACACACACACACACACACACACACACACACACACACACACACTACAACGTGTAACATGCTAAGAGCTGATCACACATTCAATAATTACTGACCTTTCTTTCTGGTTTTCCTATTTGTTGTTCAACTTTCTCTTCTCTCCTTCCATCGCCCCCTTCTTTCCTCTTCCTCCTCTTCATCTCTCTCCTTTCCCTCCATTCCTCTTCCTCCTCTTCATCTCTGTTCTTTCCCTACATTCCTCTTCCTCCTCTTCATCTCTGTTCTTTCCTTCCATTCCTCTTCCTCCTCTTCATCTCTCTCCTTTCCCTCCATTCCTCTTCCTCCTCTTCATCTCTGTTCTTTCCCTCCATTCCTCTTCCTCCTCTTCATCTCTCTCCTTTCCCTCCATTCCTCTTCCTCCTCTTCATCTCTGTTCTTTCCCTCCATTCCTCTTCCTCCTCTTCATCTCTCTCCTTTCACTCCATTCCTCTTCCTCCTCTTCACCTCTCTCCTTTCCCTCCATTCCTCTTCCTCCTCTTCATCTCTCTCCTTTCCCTCCATTCCTCTTCCTCCTCTTCATCTCTGTTCTTTCCCTCCATTCCTCTTCCTCCTCTTCATCTCTGTTCTTTCCCTCCATTCCTCTTCCTCCTCTTCATCTCTGTTCTTTCCCTCCATTCCTCTTCCTCCTCTTCATCTCTGTTCTTTCCCTCCATTCCTCTTCCTCCTCTTCATCTCTGTTCTTTCCCTCCATTCCTCTTCCTCCTCTTCATCTCTGTTCTTTCCCTCCATTCCTCTTCCTCCTCTTCATCTCTCTCCTTTCCCTCCATTCCTCTTCCTCCTCTTCATCTCTCTCCTTTCCCTCCATTCCTCTTCCTCCTCTTCATCTCTGTTCTTTCCCTCCATTCCTCTTCCTCCTCTTCATCTCTCTCCTTTCACTCCATTCCTCTTCCTCCTCTTCATTTCTCTCCTTTCCCTCCATTCCTCTTCCTCCTCTTCATCTCTGTTCTTTCCCTCCATTCCTCTTCCTCCTCTTCATCTCTCTCCTTTCACTCCATTCCTCTTCCTCCTCTTCATTTCTCTCCTTTCCCTCCATTCCTCTTCCTCCTCTTCATCTCTCTTCTTTCCCTCCATTCCTCTTCCTCCTCTTCATCTCTCTCATTTCCCTCCATTCCTCTTCCTCCTCTCCATCTCTCT
This sequence comes from Oncorhynchus clarkii lewisi, assembly GCF_045791955.1. NCBI lineage: Eukaryota > Metazoa > Chordata > Actinopteri > Salmoniformes > Salmonidae > Oncorhynchus > Oncorhynchus clarkii. The sequence continues at coordinate 75,095,282 of NC_092156.1, read as the reverse complement.
CCTTCCCCTCCGTCCGTCTCATCTTTCTCTCTGTGTAGGAACACTCGGCCCCCTCAGGTCACAGACTCAGTTTCAAAGTGTTGATCCTCATGTGAAATCTATCTCAATCAGAACAGAGGTGGAGAACATGTCCTGTGAAATGATACTGTGTTGTGTTTTGTTATGGGGGCGGGAGGGGAGGGGGACGTGTGAGACAGAGTCTCGGTCAAAGACAATCAGTGTATGTGTGCATGTGTGCGTGCGTGCGTGTGTGTGTGTGTGCATGTGTGTGTGTGTGTATAACATTTAAGAGCCATGTGTTTCTCATGGTTGTAAAACTCACGTGAAAGACAGCAACCATTGCTACTAAAATAAAGTGAACTAGTTTTGGAGAAGGCTCTCCCCGTTCCCAACGCTATTACACGGATGCATTGTGGAAATACATTGAATGTATTTATTTATTTATTTATTTGTTTGTTTATTTATTTGTTTATCTGTTTGTTTATTTATTTGTTTATTTATTTATTTATTTATTTATTTATCTGTTTGTTTATTTATTTATTCATGTATTTATTTATTTGTTTATTTATTTGTTTGTTTGTTTGTTTGTTTATTTGTTTATTTATTTATTTATTTATTTATCTGTTTGTTTATTTATTTATTCATGTATTTATTTATTTGTTTATTTATTTGTTTGTTTGTTTGTTTGTTTGTTTGTTTATTCCTTTGTTTATTCCTTTGTTTATTCCTTTGTTTATTTATCTGTTTGTTTATTTATTTATTCATGTATTTATTTATTTGTTTATTTATTTGTTTGTTTGTTTGTTTGTTTGTTTATTCCTTTGTTTATTCCTTTGTTTATTCCTTTGTTTATTTATCTGTTTGTTTATTTATTTATTCATGTATTTATTTATTTGTTTATTTACTTGTTTGTTTGTTTGTTTGCTTATTTATGTATTTGTCAGGGACCATATACAACATGCCATTGCACCAGATTTAGCTAGAGATCTAATTTTCATCAGGAGTCTCTGTAGTCTGTGTGGTCTGGGTGGTCACATTCCATCACCACCTGAATTAAGACTACAACCTTCATTTGGATCTGTATTGAAATGGGAAAACTACCTCAGTGACATGAATAAAGTCTATGTTTCTGAAACAGCCCTGAGATTTATAGAAATTGACGAGACCCAAGTTGTTAATAACAGAATATTTGTTCTCTCTGAGGAGGAATCATCTCCTTCTGCCATCGTTCTCCCATTATTACAGAGATTAGAGTCATTTGGATTTGTAGAAAAGTGTGTGTGTGTGTGTTTCTTTATTCTCTTTGTGTGTGTTTGCATGTGTGTGTGTTTCTGAGTGTGCCTGTGTGTGTGTGTGTGTTTCTGCGTGTCCCTGTGTGTGTTTGCGTGTGTGTGTGTGTGTGTTTCTGTCTGCTCCTGTGTGTGTCAGATAGCTGCTGTGATATGGTTGCTGTCCGTCAGCACCTAGTATGAGACATTCCAGGGTAATGGATCTCTCTATCTACATTAATAATGTCCCCATCAGGAGACTCCTAACCTGGGTTACAAAGCCAGGCTTTGTCCAAAATGGCACGTTATTCCTTACATGTTGCACTAGACCGTGACCCAGAGCTCTGATCAAAAGATGTGCACTGTCTAGGTAATAGGGTAACATTTTGGGTTGGTGACCAAGAATTATACACTGACTGTGACATCATAGACTACTGTGACATCATAGACTACTGTGACATCATAGACTACTATGACGTCATAGACCAGCACAGAGGAAGTACGGAGAAGCTCGTTTTGTAATCGTGTTAAATAAAAACAGTGACAGTGTGGAATATAAACACTCATAAAAACAGTGGAATATAAACACTCATAAAAACAGTGTGGAATATAAACACTCATAAAAACAGTGTGGAATATAAACACTCATAAAAACAGTGTGGAATATAAACACTCATAAAAACAGTGTGGAATATAAACACTCATAAAAACAGTGTGGAATATAAACACTCATAAAAACAGTGTGGAATATTAACACTCATAAAAACAGTGTGGAATATTAACACTCATAAAAACAGTGTGGAATATAAACACTCATAAAAACAGTGTGGAATATAAACACTCATAAAAACAGTGTGGAATATAAACACTCATAAAAACAGTGTGGAATATAAACACTCATAAAAACAGTGTGGAATATAAACACTCATAAAAACAGTGTGGAATATAAACACTCATAAAAACAGTGGAATATAAACACTCATAAAAACAGTGTGGAATATTAACACTCATAAAAACAGTGTGGAATATTAACACTCATAAAAACAGTGTGGAATATAAACACTCATAAAAACAGTGTGGAATATAAACACTCATAAAAAAAGTGTGGAATATTAACACTCATAAAAACAGTGTGGAATATAAACACTCATAAAAACAGTGTGGAATATTAACACTCATAAAAACAGTGGAATATAAACACTCATAAAAACAGTGGAATATAAACACTCATAAAAACAGTGGAATATAAACACTCATAAAAACAGTGTGGAATATAAACACTCATAAAAACAGTGTGGAATATTAACACTCATAAAAACAGTGGAATATAAACACTCATAAAAACAGTGGAATATAAACACTCATAAAAACAGTGGAATATAAACACTCATAAAAACAGTGTGGAATATAAACACTCATAAAAACAGTGTGGAATATAAACACTCATAAAAACAGTGTGGAATATAAACACTCATAAAAACAGTGTGGAATATAAACACTCATAAAAACAGTGGAATATTAACACTCATAAAAACAGTGACAGTGTGGAATATAAACACTCATAAAAACAGTGTGGAATATTAACACTCATAAAAACAGTGACAGTGTGGAATATAAACACTCATAAAAACAGTGTGGAATATTAACACTCATAAAAACAGTGGAATATTAACACTCATAAAAACAGTGACAGTGTGGAATATAAACACTCATAAAAACAGTGTGGAATATAAACACTCATAAAAACAGTGTGGAATATTAACACTCATAAAAACAGTGTGGAATATTAACACTCATAAAAACAGTGTGGAATATAAACACTCATAAAAACAGTGTGGAATATAAACACTCATAAAAACAGTGACAGTGTGGAATATAAACACTCATAAAAACAGTGTGGAATATTAACACTCATAAAAACAGTGTGGAATATAAACACTCATAAAAACAGTGTGGAATATAAACACTCATAAAAACAGTGACAGTGTGGAATATAAACACTCATAAAAACAGTGTGGAATATAAACACTCATAAAAACAGTGTGGAATATTAACACTCATAAAAACAGTGTGGAATATAAACACTCATAAAAACAGTGTGGAATATAAACACTCATAAAAACAGTGTGGAATATTAACACTCATAAAAACAGTGTGGAATATAAACACTCATAAAAACAGTGTGGAATATTAACACTCATAAAAACAGTGTGGAATATAAACACTCATAAAAACAGTGGAATATAAACACTCATAAAAACAGTGGAATATAAACACTCATAAAAACAGTGGAATATAAACACTCATAAAAACAGTGGAATATAAACACTCATAAAAACAGTGGAATATAAACACTCATAAAAACAGTGGAATATAAACACTCATAAAAACAGTGTGGAATATTAACACTCATCTGTCTGTCTGTCTGTATGTCTGTCTGTCTGTCTGTCTGTCTGTCTGTCTGTCTGTCTGTCTGTCTGTCTGTCTGTACATCATAGACTATGTGTCATATGTATGTATCATATGTGTGTGTGTGTGTGTGTGTGTGTGTGTGTGAGTACGTACGTACCTACCTACCTGGTTGCCTACCTGACCCAAACGTGAGGTCCCTGTAAGCTCTGTAGCCACGGTGATTAGAACTATCCGATTGGGTAGCGCAGTAGGTGCTACTGTCACTATAACAACCACATCACTGGTCTGACTACAGAGCACATCATAGACTATAACAACCACATCACTGGTCTGACTACAGAGCACATCATAGACTATAACAACCACATCACTGATCTGACTAGAATTTCATCCTACAGTCCAATTAGACTAGAAGTGTGTGTGTGTGTGTGTGTGTGTGTGTGTGTGTGTGTGTGTGTGTGTGTGTGTGTGTGTGTGTGTGTGATTGCGTGTGTGTGTGTGTGTGTGATTGCGTGTGTGTGTGTGTGTGATTGCGTGTGTGAGAGAGAGTGTGACCTGACACCAGAGAGATGCTGTGATGGGTTGTAGTTACTGAGACAATGCACGGAACCTCATTGTTTTCCCAACGTGTTCTTCTTCTCCTCTTTCTTCTACCTCTCCTCCTCTTCTTCATCCTCCTCCTCTTCCTCCTGGTATTGTGTTTGTATTTATTATGGTTCCTGTCCAGTCAGCAGCTACTCTTCCTCCTCCTCCTCTTCCTCCTGGTATTGTGTTTGTATTCATTATGGTTCCTGTCGAGGCAGCAGCTACTCTTCCTCCTCCTCTTCCTCCTGGTATTGTGTTTGTATTTATTATGGTTCCTGTCTAGTCAGCAGCTACTCTTCCTCCTCCTCCTCTTCCTCCTGGTATTGTGTTTGTATTCATTATGGTTCCTGTCGAGGCAGCAGCTACTCTTCCTCCTCCTCCTCTTCCTCCTGGTATTGTGTTTGTATTTATTATGGTTCCTGTCGAGTCAGCAGCTACTCTTCCTCCTCCTCCTCTTCCTCCTGGTATTGTGTTTGTATTTATTATGGTTCCTGTCGAGTCAGCAGCTACTCTTCCTCCTCCTTTTCCTCCTGGTATTGTGTTTGTATTTATTAATGTTCCTGTCGAGGCAGCAGCTACTCTTCCTGGGGTCCGGCAAAATCAAGGCAGTTCTACGTTTCAAAAACTTTACAATACATTCATACCAGATTCCACCAAATATTAAGACCAGACCGTTTCATCAGACCTAATGTGGTTTGACATGAGGGGTGGACTGGGACAACTGGAGGGAGGGGGGAAGGGTTAGGAGAAGAGAGGGAGAGAGAGAGGGAGGGGGGAAGGCTTAGGAGAAGAGAGGGAGAGAGAGAGGGGAGGTGGAGGAGAAGAGAGGGAGGGAGAGGGGGGAAAGGGAGGGAGGGGGGAAGGGTTAGGAGAAGAGAGGGAGAGAGAGAGGGAGGGGGGAAGGGTTAGGAGAAGAGAGGGAGAGAGAGAGAGGGGGAGGGGGGAAGGGTTAGGAGAAGAGAGGGAGAGAGAGGGGGGAAAGGGAGGGAGGGGGAAAGGGTTAGGAGAAGAGAGGGAGAGAGAGAGAGGGGGGAGGAGAGAGGGGAGAAGAGGGGGGTGGAGGAGGAGAGAGGGTAGGGAGAGGGTTAGGAAAAGACGGTGAGAGGGGGAGAAGGGGGGGTAGAGAGGAGAAGAGAGGAAGAAGAGGGGGTTGGGGAGGAGGAGAGAGAGAGAAGTTGGGGGGTGTTGGAGACGAGGAGAGGTGGGAAGACATGATGGAGGTAGAGGAGGAGAGAGGGGAGGAGAGGTGGAAGAGAGAAGGGGGCAAGGTGGAAGAGAGAGGTGCTAGAGGTGGAGGGGCGAGGGAGACAAGGAGAAGTTGTAGGTGGAGAGGTGGGTAAAGGAGGGAGAAAAATGATGCCAGCATTAAAGGTTTTTGACCTTTCGGGAAATTGAGAAGCTTTGTCCAGAACTTTTTGGTGAGAAAAAAAAAAAACCTATTTTAGAGACCAGAGACAGAAATGGTTTTCGACAGAGTAACAGAGTAATGTTGGGGATCCGGTACAGGGCATTTGGAAAGTATACAGACCCCTTTTTCAACATTTTATTACATTACAGACTTTATTCAAACTATCATTTAATCCATTTTATTTAATCATTTTTTAAAAATAAGGCTGTAACGTTACAAAATGTGGGAAAAGTCACGGTTGTCTGAATCTTGTCCAGATGAACTGTAGAAAATGAACGTCTTCTTCTTCTTCTTCCATTTTGTTGTTTGTGTTTTATACAGGAAGTAGAAACGGAGTGGGAAAAAAACCAGAACCAATATTCCTAGTTAAGGTCTGTATTCCTATAAGTCACGTTTCACAGCTTTTACTCTTCTTTTCGTTATGTGACACTTAGAGTAACTGACATTTTTTTTTTGTTGTTGTCGAAGCTAAACTTCTTTTTATTTTAAAACGTTTCTCTTCAGCTGATGAATTCATTTAATGGTACAAGTGTTGCTACAGCTTTAGGCCGAGGGCTATACATCCACACACCACATCAATAAGTGCATATTGAGCTAGAAATGTTTTTTTTTTTTTAAATGTTATTTGGGTGTGCTTCTCAAATCACACCCTATTCCCTACGTGATGCACTACTTTTGCCTGTAGCCCTATGGGCCTCGTAGGGAATAGGGGGCCATTTGGGTAAACGAAGATTCTTATTTATTTATTTTCTTCCATCTCTTCAATATTGATTAGTTAGATGGGTCGAGGAGGCTCTTTTTAAAAAGCTTTTTACAAACGCTGCGGATATGAAACACCTTGTAGGCCCCCTCAGGTGAAATACAGACAGGCTTTACATTAAGCTCACTCACTCCCTCTCTCTCTCTCTCTCTCTCTCTCTCTCTCCCTCTCCCTCTCTCTCTCCCTCACTCTCTCTGTCTCTCTCTCTGTCTCTCTCTCTCTCGCTACCTCTCTCTCTCTCTCTCTCTCTCTCGCTCCCTCCCTCTCGCTCTCTCTCTTGCTCCCCCCTCTCTCTCTCTCTCGCTCCCCCTCTCTCTCTCTCTCCCTCCCTCCCCCTCTCTCTCTCTCTCTCTCTCTCTCTCTCTCTCTCTCTCGCCCCCCCCTCACTCACTCACTCACTCACTCACTCACTCACTCACTCACTCACTCACTCACTCACTCTCTCTCTCTCTCTCTCTCTCTCTCTGTCTCTCTCTCTCTCTCTCTCTCTCTCTCTCTCTCTCTCTCTCTCTCTCTCTCTCCCTCACTCTCATTTTTTTTCTCTCTCTCTCTCTCTCTCTCTCTCTCTCTCTCTCTCCCTCCCTCTCTCCCTCCCTCCCTCCAGCAGCCAGAGGCAGCACAGCTCTCAAACAACCAACAAAACACAGCCCACACAATAAAACGTATCACATCTAATATTTATTCATCTCGGTTGAGTTCAGTCACTCAATTTACTGTGTGTTCTGCATCTCATATGGCACCCCATTCCCTACGTAAGTGCACTACTTTTCATCAGGGCCCTATGGGGGGCTTGGGTCAAAAGTAGTGCACTATATGGGGAATAAGGGTGCCATTTGGGATTCACATTGTGCAAAAGAATTGGCTCAGAAGTGCTTTGTGCATTAGCTGACGTCTTTGAGAGTTGTTTGGAGAAGGTTTTCTGTGTGTTTTATAACAGATTGTGTTGAACTTCAGTCTATTCCACATAGACTGTCTATAAATCTGTGTTGAACTTCAGTCTATTCTACATAGACTGTATATAAATCTGTGTTGAACTCCAATCTATTCCACATAGACTGTCTATAAATCTGTGTTGAACTTCAGTCTATTCTACATAGACTGTCTATAAATCTGTGTTGAACTCAAATCTATTCCACATAGACTGTCTATAAATCTGTGTTGAACTCCAATCTATTCCACATAGACTGTCAGTAAAGCTGGTATTCATCTTATTCCATTTTTCATTGGGAATAAAGATTGGAGATGAGAACTACTGGCCCAGATATTCACATCTAGAGCTGAGAACTACTAGCCCAGATATACACATCTAGAGCTGAGAACTACTAACCCAGATATACAACACATCTAGAGCTGAAAACTACTAGCCCAGTTAGATATACACATCTAGAGCTGAGAACTACTAGCCCAGTTAGATATACACATCTAGAGCTGAGAACTACTAGCACAGATACACACGTCTAGAGCTGAAAACTACTAGCCCAGTTAGATATACACATCTAGAGCTGAGAACTACTAGCCCAGTTAGATATACACATCTAGAGCTGAAAACTACTAGCCCAGTTAGATATACACATCTAGAGCTGAGAACTACTAGCCCAGTTAGATATACAACACATCTAGAGCTGAGAACTACTAGCCCAGTTAGATATACACATCTAGATCTGAGTACTACTAGCCCAGTTAGATGTACACATCTAGAGCTGAGAACTACTAGCCCAGATACACACATCTAGAGCTGAAAACTACTAGCCCAAATATACAACACATCTAGAGCTGAAAACTACTAGCCCAGATATATACATCTAGACTTGAGAACTACTAGCCCAGATATACAACACATCTAGACTTGAGAACTACTAGCCCAGATATACAACACTCACGTTCATATCACATGCTGCTAATAGCATCATAGTTTTTGTCCAGAACATCAGCAATGTCATTGTTGTTCAGTTCCTGTTTTAGTCCTTGGGTAGATGTATTTGCTAAATGGATTCCTTATTGAATAGTTGCCAAAGCTCTCTTTAACCTCTCTCCTCATTCTACAAGTCTATCTGTCCAACCCCCTCCCTCCCTCCCTCCCTCCCTCCCTCCCTCGTTCTTTCTTCCTTTCTTTCTTTCTTTCTTTCTTTCTCTCTCTCTCTCTCTCTCTCTCTCTCTCGTGCTCTCCCTCTCTCTCTCTCTCTCTCTCTCTCTCTCTCTCTCTCTCTCTCTCTCTCTCTCTCTCTTCACTCAGAAGTCTTTCTCTATCTCTCTCTCTCTCTCTCTCTCTCTCTCTCTCTCTCTCTCTCTCTCTCTCTCTCAGAAGTCTTTCTCTCTCTCTCTCTCTCTCTCTCTCTCTCTCTCTCTCTCTTCACTCAGAAGTCTTTCTCTATCTCCTCTCTCTCTCCTCTCCCCTCTCTCTTAATTCCACAAGTCTCTCCTCTCTCCTTCTCTCTTCACTCCAGTCCAAACCAAGGTAAAGGGTAACGGGGCAGGGCGTAGCCAGTCTAGTGATTAGGCCTTTAATAAGCAATAATTCATAGCTCACTCCTCACCCTGTCACACACACACACACACACACACACACACACACACACACACACACACACACTGGTCCTGTCACTATCAATGAGGGGATCTGTACGGCGGCACAATGCTTCAGGCAACATGGGCTGGTCTCATTAAATGTGCATTACGTTACCCACACACACACACACACACACACACACACACACACACACACACACACACACACACACACACACACACACACACACACACACACACACACACACACACACACACACAGACACACACACAGGCACACACATACATACACACACACAGACACACACACATACATACACACACACAGACACACGCACACACACAGACACACACACACAGACACACACACATACATACACACACACAGACACACACACACAGCCATACACACAGACACATACCTCCAGCGAAATGTATATATAATATCCTCCAGTTCTACTATATATATATATAATATCCTCCAGTTGTACTATATATATAATATCCTCCAGTTGTACTATATATATAATATCCTCCAGTTGTACTATATATATAATATCCTCCAGTTCTACTATATATATAATATCCTCCAGTTCTACTATATATATATAATATCCTCCAGTTCTACTATATATATATAATATCCTCCAGTTCTACTATATAATATCCTCCAGTTCTACTATATATATAATATCCTCCAGATCTACTATATAATATCCTCCAGTTCTACTATATATATAATATCCTCCAGTTCTACTATATATATATAATATCCTCCAGTTCTACTATATAATATCCTCCAGTTCTACTATATATATAATATCCTCCAGATCTACTATATATATATAATATCCTCCAGTTCTACTATATAACATCCTCCAGTTCTACTATATATATAATATCCTCCAGTTCTACTATATATATAATATCCTCCAGTTCTACTATATATATAATATCCTCCAGTTCTACTATATAATATCCTCCAGTTCTACTATATATATAATATCCTCCAGTTCTACTATATAATATCCTCCAGTTCTACTATATATATAATATCCTCCAGATCTACTATATAATATCCTCCAGTTCTACTATATATATAATATCCTCCAGTTCTACTATATAATATCCTCCAGTTCTACTATATATATATAATATCCTCCAGTTCTACTATATAATATCCTCCAGTTCTACTATATAATATCCTCCAGTTCTACTATATATATAATATCCTCCAGTTCTACTATACATATAATATCCTCCAGTTCTACTATATATATAATATCCTCCAGTTGTACTATATATATAATATCCTCCAGTTCTACTATATAATATCCTCCAGTTCTACTATATATATAATATCCTCCAGTTCTACTATATAATATCCTCCAGATCTACTATATATATAATATCCTCCAGTTCTACTATATATATAATATCCTCCAGTTCTACTATATATATAATATCCTCCAGTTCTACTATATATATAATATCCTCCAGTTCTACTATATATATAATATCCTCCAGTTCTACTATATATATAATATCCTCCAGTTCTACTATATAATATCCTCCAGTTCTACTATATATATAATATCCTCCAGTTCTACTATATATAATATCCTCCAGTTCTACTATATATATAATATCCTCCAGTTCTACTATATATATAATATCCTCCAGTTCTACTATACATATAATATCCTCCAGTTCTACTATATATATAATATCCTCCAGTTCTACTATATAATATCCTCCAGTTCTACTATATAATATCCTCCAGTTCTACTATATATAATATCCTCCAGTTCTACTATATATATAATATCCTCCAGTTCTACTATATATAATATCCTCCAGTTCTACTATATATATAATATCCTCCAGTTCTACTATATATATAATATCCTCCAGATCTACTATATATATAATATCCTCCAGTTATACTATATATATAATATCCTCCAGTTCTACTATATATATAATATCCTCCAGATCTACTATATATATAATATCCTCCAGTTCTACTATATATATAATATCCTCCAGTTCTACTATATATATAATATCCTCCAGTTCTACTATATAATATCCTCCAGTTCTACTATATAATATCCTCCAGTTCTACTATATATATAACATCCTCCAGTTCTACTATATATATAATATCCTCCAGTTCTACTATATAATATCCTCCAGTTCTACTATATATATAATATCCTCCAGATCTACCATATAATATCCTCCAGTTCTACTATATATATAATATCCTCCAGTTCTACTATATATATATAATATCCTCCAGTTCTACTATATAATATCCTCCAGTTCTACTATATATATAATATCCTCCAGATCTACTATATAATATCCTCCAGTTCTACTATATAACATCCTCCAGTTCTACTATATATATAATATCCTCCAGTTCTACTATATATATAATATCCTCCAGTTCTACTATATATATAATATCCTCCAGTTCTACTATATAATATCCTCCAGTTCTACTATATATATAATATCCTCCAGTTCTACTATATAATATCCTCCAGTTCTACTATATATATAATATCCTCCAGATCTACTATATAATATCCTCCAGTTCTACTATATATATAATATCCTCCAGTTCTACTATATAATATCCTCCAGTTCTACTATATATATATAATATCCTCCAGTTCTACTATATAATATCCTCCAGTTCTACTATATAATATCCTCCAGTTCTACTATATATATAATATCCTCCAGTTCTACTATACATATAATATCCTCCAGTTCTACTATATATATAATATCCTCCAGTTGTACTATATATATAATATCCTCCAGTTCTACTATATAATATCATCCAGATCTACTATATATATAATATCCTCCAGTTCTACTATATATATAATATCCTCCAGTTCTACTATATATATATAATATCCTCCAGTTCTACTATACATATAATATCCTCCAGTTCTACTATATATATAATATCCTCCAGTTCTACTATATAATATCCTCCAGTTCTACTATATAATATCCTCCAGTTCTACTATATATAATATCCTCCAGTTCTACTATATATATAATATCCTCCAGTTCTACTATATATAATATCCTCCAGTTCTACTATATATATAATATCCTCCAGTTCTACTATATATATAATATCCTCCAGATCTACTATAAATATAATATCCTCCAGTTCTACTATATATATAATATCCTCCAGTTCTACTATATATATAATATCCTCCAGTTCTACTATATAATATCCTCCAGTTCTACTATATAATATCCTCCAGTTCTACTATATATATAATATCCTCCAGTTCTACTATATATATAATATCCTCCAGTTCTACTATATAATATCCTCCAGTTCTACTATCTATATAATATCCTCCAGATCTACTATATAATATCCTCCAGTTCTACTATATATATAATATCCTCCAGTTCTACTATATATATATAATATCCTCCAGTTCTACTATATAATATCCTCCAGTTCTACTATATATATAATATCCTCCAGATCTACTATATAATATCCTCCAGTTCTACTATATAACATCCTCCAGTTCTACTATATATATAATATCCTCCAGTTCTACTATATATATAATATCCTCCAGTTCTACTATATATATAATATCCTCCAGTTCTACTATATAATATCCTCCAGTTCTACTATATATATAATATCCTCCAGTTCTACTATATAATATCCTCCAGTTCTACTATATATATAATATCATCCAGATCTACTATATAATATCCTCCAGTTCTACTATATATATAATATCCTCCAGTTCTACTATATAATATCCTCCAGTTCTACTATATATATATAATATCCTCCAGTTCTACTATATAATATCCTCCAGTTCTACTATATATATAATATCCTCCAGATCTACTATATAATATCCTCCAGTTCTACTATATATATAATATCCTCCAGTTCTACTATATGAATAATATCCTCCAGTTCTACTATATAATATCCTCCAGTTCTACTATATATATAATATCCTCCAGTTCTACTATATATATATAATATCCTCCAGTTCTTCTATATATATAATATCCTCCAGTTCTACTATATATATAATATCCTCCAGTTCTACTATATATATAATATCCTCCAGTTCTACTATATAATATCCTCCAGTTCTACTATATATATAATATCCTCCAGTTCTACTACATATATAATATCCTCCAGTTCTACTATATATATAATATCCTCCAGTTCTACTATATATATAATATCCTCCAGTTCTACTATATAATATCCTCCAGTTCTACTATATATATAATATCCTCCAGTTCTACTATATATATAATATCCTCCAGTTCTACTATATATATAATATCCTCCAGTTCTACTATATAATATCCTCCAGTTCTACTATATATTTAATATCCTCCAGTTCTACTATATAATATCCTCCAGTTCTACTATATATATAATATCCTCCAGTTGTACTATATATATAATATCCTCCAGTTGTACTATATATATAATATCCTCCAGTTGTACTATATATATAATATCCTCCAGTTCTACTATATATATAATATCCTCCAGTTCTACTATATATATAATATCCTCCAGTTCTACTATATAATATCCTCCAGTTCTACTATATAATATCCTCCAGTTCTACTATATATATAATATCCTCCAGTTCTACTATATATATAATATCCTCCAGTTCTACTATATAATATCCTCCAGTTCTACTATATAATATCCTCCAGTTCTACTATATATATAATATCCTCCAGTTCTACTATATATATAATATCCTCCAGTTCTACTATATAATATCCTCCAGTTCTACTATATATATAATATCCTCCAGTTCTACTATATATACAATATCCTCCAGTTCTACTATATATATAATATCCTCCAGTTCTACTATATATATAATATCCTCCAGTTCTACTATATATATAATTTCCTCCAGTTCTACTATATAATATCCTCCAGTTCTACTATATAATATCCTCCAGTTCTACTATATATTTAATATCCTCCAGTTCTACTATATAATATCCTCCAGTTCTACTATATATATAATATCCTCCAGTTCTACTATATATATAATATCCTCCAGTTGTACTATATATATAATATCCTCCAGTTCTGCTATATATATAATATCCTCCAGTTCTACTATATATATAATATCCTCCAGTTCTACTATATATATAATATCCTCCAGTTCTACTATATATATAATATCCTCCAGTTCTACTATATAATATCCTCCAGTTCTACTATATATTTAATATCCTCCAGTTCTACTATATAATATCCTCCAGTTCTACTATATATATAATATCCTCCAGTTCTACTATATAATATCCTCCAGTTCTACTATATAATATCCTCCAGTTCTACTATATAATATCCTCCAGTTCTACTATATAATATCCTCCAGTTCTACTATATAATATCCTCCAGTTCTACTATATAATATCCTCCAGGTCTACTATATATATAATATCCTCCAGTTCTACTATATATATAATATCCTCCAGTTCTACTATATATATAATATCCTCCAGTTCAACTATGTATATAATATCCTCCAGTTCTACTATATATATAATATCCTCCAGTTCTACTATATAATATCCTCCAGTTCTACTATATATATAATATCCTCCAGTTCTACTATATATATAATATCCTCCAGTTCTACTATATATATAATATCCTCCAGTTCTACTATATAATATCCTCCAGTTCTACTATATAATATCCTCCAGTTCTACTATATATATAATATCCTCCAGTTCTACTATATATATAATATCCTCCAGTTCTACTATATAATATCCTCCAGTTCTACTATATAATATCCTCCAGTTCTACTATATATATAATATCCTCCAGTTCTACTATATATATAATATCCTCCAGTTCTACTATATAATATCCTCCAGTTCTACTATATATATAATATCCTCCAGTTCTACTATATATACAATATCCTCCAGTTCTACTATATATATAATATCCTCCAGTTCTACTATATATATAATATCCTCCAGTTCTACTATATATATAATTTCCTCCAGTTCTACTATATAATATCCTCCAGTTCTACTATATAATATCCTCCAGTTCTACTATATATTTAATATCCTCCAGTTCTACTATATAATATCCTCCAGTTCTACTATATATATAATATCCTCCAGTTCTACTATATATATAATATCCTCCAGTTGTACTATATATATAATATCCTCCAGTTCTGCTATATATATAATATCCTCCAGTTCTACTATATATATAATATCCTCCAGTTCTACTATATATATAATATCCTCCAGTTCTACTATATATATAATATCCTCCAGTTCTACTATATAATATCCTCCAGTTCTACTATATATTTAATATCCTCCAGTTCTACTATATAATATCCTCCAGTTCTACTATATATATAATATCCTCCAGTTCTACTATATAATATCCTCCAGTTCTACTATATAATATCCTCCAGTTCTACTATATAATATCCTCCAGTTCTACTATATAATATCCTCCAGTTCTACTATATAATATCCTCCAGTTCTACTATATAATATCCTCCAGGTCTACTATATATATAATATCCTCCAGTTCTACTATATATATAATATCCTCCAGTTCTACTATATATATAATATCCTCCAGTTCAACTATGTATATAATATCCTCCAGTTCTACTATATATATAATATCCTCCAGTTCTACTATATAATATCCTCCAGTTCTACTATATATATAATATCCTCCAGTTCTACTATATATATAATATCCTCCAGTTCTACTATATATATAATATCCTCCAGTTCTACTATATAATATCCTCCAGTTCTACTATATATATAATATCCTCCAGTTCTACTATATATATAATATCCTCCAGTTCTACTATATATATAATATCCTCCAGTTCTACTATATATATAATATCCTCCAGATCTACTATATATATAATATCCTCCAGTTCTACTATATATATAATATCCTCCAGATCTACTATATATATAATATCCTCCAGTTCTACTATATATATAATATCCTCCAGTTCTACTATATATATAATATCCTCCAGTTCTACTCTATATATATAATATCCTCCAGTTCTACTATATAATATCCTCCAGTTCTACTATATATATAATATCCTCCAGTTCTACTATATAATATCCTCCAGATCTACTATATATATAATATCCTCCAGTTCTACTATATATATAATATCCTCCAGTTCTACTATATATAATATCCTCCAGTTCTACTATATATATAATATCCTCCAGTTCTACTATATAATATCCTCCAGTTCTACTATATAATATATATAATATCCTCCAGTTCTACTATATAATATCCTCCAGTTCTACTATATAATATCCTCCAGTTCTACTATATATATATAATATCCTCCAGTTCTACTATATAATATCCTCCAGGTCTACTATATATATAATATCCTCCAGTTCTACTATATATATAATATCCTCCAGTTCTACTATATAATATCCTCCAGTTCTACTATATAATATCCTCCAGTTCTACTATATATATATATAATATCCTCCAGTTCTACTATATAATATCCTCCAGGTCTACTATATATATAATATCCTCCAGTTCTGCTATATATATAATATCCTCCAGTTCTACTATATATATAATATCCTCCAGTTCTACTATATAATATCCTCCAGTTCTACTATATAATATCCTCCAGTTCTACTATATATATAATATCCTCCAGTTCTACTATATATATAATATCCTCCAGTTCTACTATATATATTATATCCTCCAGTTGTACTATATATAATATCCTCCTGTTGTACTATATATATAATATCCTCCAGTTCTACTATATATATAATATCCTCCAGTTCTACTATATAATATCCTCCAGTTCTACTATATATATAATATCCTCCAGTTCTACTATATAATATCCTCCAGTTCTACTATATAATATCCTCCAGTTCTACTATATATATATAATATCCTCCAGTTCTACTATATAATATCCTCCAGGTCTACTATATATATAATATCCTCCAGTTCTACTATATATATAATATCCTCCAGTTCTACTATATAATATCCTCCAGTTCTACTATATAATATCCTCCAGTTCTACTATATATATATATAATATCCTCCAGTTCTACTATATAATATCCTCCAGGTCTACTATATATATAATATCCTCCAGTTCTGCTATATATATAATATCCTCCAGTTCTACTATATATATAATATCCTCCAGTTCTACTATATAATATCCTCCAGTTCTGCTATATAATATCCTCCAGTTCTACTATATATATAATATCCTCCAGTTCTACTATATATATAATATCCTCCAGTTCTACTATATATATAATATCCTCCAGTTCTACTATATATATAATATCCTCCAGTTGTACTATATATAATATCCTCCAGTTGTACTATATATATAATATCCTCCAGTTCTACTATATATATAATATCCTCCAGTTCTACTATATATATAATATCCTCCAGTTCTACTATATATATAATATCCTCCAGTTCTACTATATAATATCCTCCAGTTCTACTATATGTATAATATCCTCCAGTTCTACTATATATATAATATCCTCCAGTTCTACTATATATATAATATCCTCCAGTTCTAATATATATATAATATCCTCCAGTTGTACTATATAATATCCTCCAGTTCTACTATATATATAATATCCTCCAGTTCTACTATATATATAATATCCTCCAGTTCTACTATATAATATCCTCCAGTTCTACTATATATAATATCCTCCAGTTCTACTATATATATAATATCCTCCAGTTCTAATATATATAATATCCTCCAGTTCTACTATATAATATCCTCCAGTTCTACTATATATATAATATCCTCCAGTTCTACTATATAATATCCTCCAGTTCTACTATATATATAATATCCTCCAGTTCTGCTATATATATAATATCCTCCAGTTCTACTATATAATATCCTCCAGTTCTACTATATATATAATATCCTCCAGTTCTACTATATAATATCCTCCAGTTCTACTATATATATAATATCCTCCAGTTCTACTATATAATATCCTCCAGTTCTACTATATAATATCCTCCAGTTCTACTATATAATATCCTCCAGTTCTACTATATAATATCCTCCAGTTCTACTATATATATAATATCCTCCAGTTCTACTATATAATATAATATCCTCCAGTTCTACTATATATATAATATCCTCCAGTTCTACTATATAATATCCTCCAGTTCTACTATATAATATCCTCCAGTTCTACTATATATATAATATCCTCCAGTTCTACTATATATATAATATCCTCCAGTTCTACTATATATATAATATCCTCCAGTTCTACTATATATATAATATCCTCCAGTTCTGCTATATATATAATATCCTCCAGTTCTACTATATATATAATATCCTCCAGTTCTACTATATATATAATATCCTCCAGTTCTACTATACATATAATATCCTCCAGTTCTACTATATATATAATATCCTCCAGTTCTACTATATATATAATATCCTCCAGTTCTACTATATAATATCCTCCAGTTCTACTATATGTATAATATCCTCCAGTTCTACTATATATATAATATCCTCCAGTTCTACTATATATATAATATCCTCCAGTTCTACTATATATATAATATCCTCCAGTTCTACTATATAATATCCTCCAGTTCTACTATATATATAATATCCTCCAGTTCTACTATATATATAATATCCTCCAGTTCTACTATATAATATCCTCCAGTTCTACTATATATAATATCCTCCAGTTCTACTATATATATAATATCCTCCAGTTCTAATATATATAATATCCTCCAGTTCTACTATATAATATCCTCCAGTTCTACTATATATATAATATCCTCCAGTTCTACTATATAATATCCTCCAGTTCTACTATATATATAATATCCTCCAGTTCTGCTATATATATAATATCCTCCAGTTCTACTATATAATATCCTCCAGTTCTACTATATATATAATATCCTCCAGTTCTACTATATAATATCCTCCAGTTCTACTATATATATAATATCCTCCAGTTCTACTATATAATATCCTCCAGTTCTACTATATAATATCCTCCAGTTCTACTATATAATATCCTCCAGTTCTACTATATAATATCCTCCAGTTCTACTATATATATAATATCCTCCAGTTCTACTATATAATATAATATCCTCCAGTTCTACTATATATATAATATCCTCCAGTTCTACTATATAATATCCTCCAGTTCTACTATATAATATCCTCCAGTTCTACTATATATATAATATCCTCCAGTTCTACTATATATATAATATCCTCCAGTTCTACTATATATATAATATCCTCCAGTTCTACTATATATATAATATCCTCCAGTTCTACTATATATATAATATCCTCCAGTTCTACTATATATATAATATCCTCCAGTTCTACTATATAATATCCTCCAGTTCTACTATATATAATATCCTCCAGTTCTACTATATATATAATATCCTCCAGTTCTAATATATATAATATCCTCCAGTTCTACTATATAATATCCTCCAGTTCTACTATATATATAATATCCTCCAGTTCTACTATATAATATCCTCCAGTTCTACTATATATATAATATCCTCCAGTTCTGCTATATATATAATATCCTCCAGTTCTACTATATAATATCCTCCAGTTCTACTATATATATAATATCCTCCAGTTCTACTATATAATATCCTCCAGTTCTACTATATATATAATATCCTCCAGTTCTACTATATAATATCCTCCAGTTCTACTATATAATATCCTCCAGTTCTACTATATAATATCCTCCAGTTCTACTATATAATATCCTCCAGTTCTACTATATATATAATATCCTCCAGTTCTACTATATAATATAATATCCTCCAGTTCTACTATATATATAATATCCTCCAGTTCTACTATATAATATCCTCCAGTTCTACTATATAATATCCTCCAGTTCTACTATATATATAATATCCTCCAGTTCTACTATATATATAATATCCTCCAGTTCTACTATATATATAATATCCTCCAGTTCTACTATATATATAATATCCTCCAGTTCTGCTATATATATAATATCCTCCAGTTCTACTATATATATAATATCCTCCAGTTCTACTATATATATAATATCCTCCAGTTCTACTATACATATAATATCCTCCAGTTCTACTATATATATAATATCCTCCAGTTCTACTATATATATAATATCCTCCAGTTCTACTATATAATATCCTCCAGTTCTACTATATGTATAATATCCTCCAGTTCTACTATATATATAATATCCTCCAGTTCTACTATATATATAATATCCTCCAGTTCTACTATATATATAATATCCTCCAGTTCTACTATATAATATCCTCCAGTTCTACTATATATATAATATCCTCCAGTTCTACTATATATATAATATCCTCCAGTTCTACTATATAATATCCTCCAGTTCTACTATATATAATATCCTCCAGTTCTACTATATATATAATATCCTCCAGTTCTAATATATATAATATCCTCCAGTTCTACTATATAATATCCTCCAGTTCTACTATATATATAATATCCTCCAGTTCTACTATATAATATCCTCCAGTTCTACTATATATATAATATCCTCCAGTTCTGCTATATATATAATATCCTCCAGTTCTACTATATAATATCCTCCAGTTCTACTATATATATAATATCCTCCAGTTCTACTATATAATATCCTCCAGTTCTACTATATATATAATATCCTCCAGTTCTACTATATAATATCCTCCAGTTCTACTATATAATATCCTCCAGTTCTACTATATAATATCCTCCAGTTCTACTATATAATATCCTCCAGTTCTACTATATATATAATATCCTCCAGTTCTACTATATAATATAATATCCTCCAGTTCTACTATATATATAATATCCTCCAGTTCTACTATATAATATCCTCCAGTTCTACTATATAATATCCTCCAGTTCTACTATATATATAATATCCTCCAGTTCTACTATATATATAATATCCTCCAGTTCTACTATATATATAATATCCTCCAGTTCTACTATACATATAATATCCTCCAGTTCTACTATATATATAATATCCTCCAGTTCTACTATATATATAATATCCTCCAGTTCTACTATATATATAATATCCTCCAGTTCTACTATATATATAATATCCTCCAGTTCTACTATATATATAATATCCTCCAGTTCTACTATATATATAATATCCTCCAGTTCTACTATATATATAATATCCTCCAGTTCTACTATATAATATCCTCCAGTTCTACTATATATATAATATCCTCCAGTTCTACTATATAATATCCTCCAGTTCTACTATATATTTAATATCCTCCAGTTCTACTATATAAATAATATCCTCCAGTTCTACTATATAATATCCTCCAGTTCTACTATATATATAATATCCTCCAGTTCTACTATATAATATCCTCCAGTTCTACTATATAATATCCTCCAGTTCTACTATATAATATCCTCCAGTTCTACTATATATATAATATCCTCCAGTTCTACTATATATATAAAATCCTCCAGTTCTACTATATAATATCCTCCAGTTCTACTATATATATAATATCCTCCAGTTCTACTATATATATAATATCCTCCAGTTCTACTATATATATAATATCCTCCAGTTCTACTATATAATATCCTCCAGTTCTACTATATATATAATATCCTCCAGTTCTACTATATATATAATATCCTCCAGTTCTACTATATATATAATATCCTCCAGTTCTACTATATATATAATATCCTCCAGTTCTACTATATATATAATATCCTCCAGTTCTACTATATAATATCCTCCAGTTCTACTATATATATAATATCCTCCAGTTCTACTATATAATATCCTCCAGTTCTACTATATATATAATATCCTCCAGTTCTACTATATAATATCCTCCAGTTCTACTATATATATAATATCCTCCAGATCTACTATATAATATCCTCCAGTTCTACTATATATATAATATCCTCCAGTTCTACTATATAATATCCTCCAGTTCTACTATATATATATAATATCCTCCAGTTCTACTATATAATATCCTCCAGTTCTACTATATAATATCCTCCAGTTCTACTATATATATAATATCCTCCAGTTCTACTATATATATAATATCCTCCAGTTCTACTATATATATAATATCCTCCAGTTCTACTATATAATATCCTCCAGTTCTACTATATATATAATATCCTCCAGTTCTACTATATAATATCCTCCAGTTCTACTATACATATAATATCCTCCAGTTCTACTATATATATAATATCCACCAGTTCTACTATATAATATCCTCCTGTTCTACTATATATATAATATCCTCCAGTTCTACTATATAATATCCTCCAGTTCTACTATATATATAATATCCTCCAGTTCTACTATATATATAATATCCACCAGTTCTACTATATATATAATATCCACCAGTTCTACTATATAATATCCTCCAGTTCTACTATATATATAATATCCTCCAGTTCTACTATATAATATCCTCCAGATCTACTAATAATATAATATCCTCCAGTTCTACTATATATATAATATCCTCCAGTTCTACTATATATATAATATCCTCCAGTTCTACTATATAATATCCTCCAGTTCTACTATATATATAATATCCTCCAGATCTACTATATAATATCCTCCAGTTCTACTATATATATAATATCCTCCAGTTCTACTATATAATATCCTCCAGTTCTACTATATATATATAATATCCTCCAGTTCTACTATATAATATCCTCCAGTTCTACTATATATATAATATCCTCCCGATCTACTATATAATATCCTCCAGTTCTACTATATATATAATATCCTCCAGTTCTATTATATATATAATATCCTCCAGTTCTACTATATATATAATATCCTCCAGTTCTACTATATATATAATATCCTCCAGTTCTACTATATATAATATCCTCCAGTTCTACTATATATATATAATATCCTCCAGTTCTACTATATATATAATATCCTCCAGTTCTACTATATATATAATATCCTCCAGTTCTACTATATATATAATATCCTCCAGTTCTACTATATAATATCCTCCAGTTCTACTATATATATAATATCCTCCAGTTCTACTATATATATAATATCCTCCAGTTCTACTATATATATAATATCCTCCAGTTCTACTATATAATATCCTCCAGTTCTACTATATATATAATATTCTCCAGTTCTACTATATAATATCCTCCAGTTCTACTATATATATAATATCCTCCAGTTCTACTATATATATAATATCCTCCAGTTCTACTATATATATAATATACTCCAGATCTACTATATAATATCCTCCAGTTCTACTATATATATAATATCCTCCAGTTCTACTATATAATATCCTCCAGTTCTACTATATATATAATATCCTCCAGTTCTACTATATAATATCCTCCAGTTCTACTATATATATAATATCCTCCAGTTCTACTATATATATAATATCCTCCAGTTCTACTATATATATAATATCCTCCAGTTCTACTATATAATATCCTCCAGTTCTACTATATATATAATATCCTCCAGTTCTACTATATATAATATCCTCCAGTTCTACTATACATATAATATCCTCCAGTTCTACTATATATATAATATCCTCCAGTTCTACTATATATATAATATCCTCCAGTTCTACTATATATATAATATCCTCCAGTTCTACTATATATATAATATCCTCCAGTTCTACTATATAATATCCTCCAGTTCTACTATATAATATCCTCCAGTTGTACTATATATATAATATCCTCCAGTTCTACTATATATATAATATCCTCCCGTTGTACTATATATATAATATCCTCCAGTTCTACTATATATATA
>NC_092156.1:75061254-75066254 GCF_045791955.1 Oncorhynchus clarkii lewisi | reverse complement strand
GGCACCTCCTACCACACCCTGTTCAAAGGCACTTCAATAATTTGTCTTGTCCATTTACCCTCTGAATAGCACACATTATATAACACCAGTACTATACAGGGATCTCAGTGTCTGTTCATTATATAACACCAGTACTATAGTACTATACAGGGATCTCAGTGTCTGTTCATTATATAACACCAGTACTATAGTACTATACAGGGATCTCAGTGTCTGTTCATTATATAACACCAGTACTATAGTACTATACAGGGATCTCAGTGTCTGTTCATTATATAACACCAGTACTATAGTACTATACAGGGATCTCAGTGTCTGTTCATTATATAACACCAGTACTATAGTACTATACAGGGATCTCAGTGTCTGTTCACTATATAACACCAGTACTATAGTACTATACAGGGATCTCAGTGTCTGTTCACTATATAACACCAGTACTATAGTACTATACAGGGATCTCAGTGTCTGTTCATTATATAACACCAGTACTATAGTACTATACAGGGATCTCAGTGTCTGTTCATTATATAACACCAGTACTATAGTACTATACAGGGATCTCAGTGTCTGTTCACTATACAACACCAGTACTATACAGGGATCTCAGTGTCTGTTCATTATATAACACCAGTACTATACAGGGATCTCAGTGTCTGTTCATTATATAACACCAGTACTATAGTACTATACAGGGATCTCAGTGTCTGTTCATTATATAACACCAGTACTATAGTACTATACAGGGATCTCAGTGTCTGTTCATTATATAACACCAGTACTATAGTACTATACAGGGATCTCAGTGTCTGTTCATTATATAACACCAGTACTATACAGGGATCTCAGTGTCTGTTCATTATATAACACCAGTACTATAGTACTATACAGGGATCTCAGTGTCTGTTCATTATATAACACCAGTACTATACAGGGATCTCAGTGTCTGTTCATTATATAACACCAGTACTATAGTACTATACAGGGATCTCAGTGTCTGTTCATTATATAACACCAGTACTATAGTACTATACAGGGATCTCAGTGTCTGTTCATTATATAACACCAGTACTATAGTACTATACAGGGATCTCAGTGTCTGTTCATTATATAACACCAGTACTATAGTACTATACAGGGATATCAGTGTCTGTTCACTATATAACACCAGTACTATAGTACTATACAGGGATCTCAGTGTCTGTTCATTATATAACACCAGTACTATACAGGGATCTCAGTGTCTGTTCATTATATAACACCAGTACTATAGTACTATACAGGGATCTCAGTGTCTGTTCATTATATAACACCAGTACTATAGTACTATACAGGGATCTCAGTGTCTGTTCACTATATAACACCAGTACTATAGTACTATACAGGGATCTCAGTGTCTGTTCACTATATAACACCAGTACTATAGTACTATACAGGGATCTCAGTGTCTGTTCACTATACAACACCAGTACTATAGTACTATACAGGGATCTCAGTGTCTGTTCACTATATAACACCAGTACTATAGTACTATACAGGGATCTCAGTGTCTGTTCATTATTTAACACCAGTACTATAGTACTATACAGGGATCTCAGTGTCTGTTCATTATATAACACCAGTACTATAGTACTATACAGGGATCTCAGTGTCTGTTCACTATACAACACCAGTACTATACAGGGATCTCAGTGTCTGTTCATTATATAACACCAGTACTATAGTACTATAAAGGGATCTCAGTGTCTGTTCATTATATAACACCAGTACTATAGTACTATACAGGGATCTCAGTGTCTGTTCACTATATAACACCAGTACTATAGTACTATACAGGGATCTCAGTGTCTGTTCATTATATAACACCAGTACTATAGTACTATACAGGGATCTCAGTGTCTGTTCATTATATAACACCAGTACTATAGTACTATACAGGGATCTCAGTGTCTGTTCATTATATAACACCAGTACTATAGTACTATACAGGGATCTCAGTGTCTGTTCACTATATAACACCAGTACTACAGTACTATACAGGGATCTCAGTGTCTGTTCATTATATAACACCAGTACTATAGTACTATACAGGGATCTCAGTGTCTGTTCATTATATAACACCAGTACTATAGTACTATACAGGGATCTCAGTGTCTGTTCACTATATAACACCAGTACTATAGTACTATACAGGGATCTCAGTGTCTGTTCACTATATAACACCAGTACTATAGTACTATACAGGGATCTCAGTGTCTGTTCACTATATAACACCAGTATTATAGTACTATACAGGGATCTCAGTGTCTGTTCATTATATAACACCAGTACTATAGTACTATACAGGGATCTCAGTGTCTGTTCATTATATAACACCAGTACTATAGTACTATACAGGGATCTCAGTGTCTGTTCACTATATAACACCAGTACTATAGTACTATACAGGGATCTCAGTGTCTGTTCATTATATAACACCAGTACTATAGTACTATACAGGGATCTCAGTGTCTGTTCATTATATAACACCAGTACTATAATACTATACAGGGATCTCAGTGTCTGTTCACTATATAACACCAGTACTATAGTACTATACAGGGATCTCAGTGTCTGTTCACTATATAACACCAGTACTATAATACTATACAGGGATCTCAGTGTCTGTTCACTATACAACACCAGTACTATTCTAATCAAATCAATCAAATCTAATTGTATTTGTCACATGCGCCGAATACCTTACAATGAAATGCTCACTTACAAGCTCAACAATGCAGATTAAATGTAAAAAAATAATACCCCATAACGACTTCACAATACCCCGTGATGACATCACAATAACCCATAATGACATCATAATACCCTATGATGACATCACAATACCCTATAATGACAAAGTGAAAATAGGTTTTTAAGGCATTTTTTGCAAATGTAAAACCTTATTTACATAAGTATTCAGACCCTTCGCTATGAGACTCGAAATTGAGCTCAGCTGCATCCTGTTTCCATTGATCATCCTTGAGATGTTTCTACAACTTGATTGGAGTCCACCTGTGGTAAATGAAATTGATTGGACATGATTTGGAAAGGCACACAACTGTCTGTATAAGGTCCCACAGTTGACAGTGCATTTCAGAGCAATAAACAAGCAATGAGTTCGAAGGAATTGTCCGTAGAGCTCTGAGACAGGATTGTGTCGAGGCACAGATCTGGGGAAGGGTACCAAAAAATGTCTGCAGCATTGAAGTTCCCCAAGAACACAGTGGCCTCCATCATTCTTAAATGGAAGAAGTTTGGAACCACCAAGACTCTTCCTAGAGCTGGCAGCCCATTTGGAGTTTGCCAAAAGGCACCTAAAGGACTCTCAAACCATGAGAAACAAGATTCTCTGATCTGATGAAACCAAGATTGAACTCTTTGGCCTGAATGCCAAGTGTCACATCTGGAGGAAACATCTGGTGATCCTTGATGAAAACCTGCTCCAGAGCGCTCAGGACCTCAGACTGGGGAGGAAGTTCACATTCCAAGAGGTCAACGATCCTCAGCACACAGCCAAGACAATACAGGAGTGGCTTCGGGACAAGTCTCTGAATGTCCTTGAGTGGCCCAACCAGAGCCCGGACTTGAACCCGATCGAACAAATCCAATCAAATCAAATCAGATGTTACAGGTGTGGACTTTATAGTGAAATGCTGAAATCAACAGGTGTGAACCTTATAGTGAAATGCTGAATACAACAGGTGTAGTAGACCTTACAGTGAAATGCTGAATACAACAGGTGTAGTAGACCTTATAGTGAAATGCTGAATACAACAGGTGTAGTAGACCTTACAGTGAAATGCTGAATACAACAGGTGTAGTAGACCTTACAGTGAAATGCTGAATACAACAGGTGTAGTAGACCTCACAGTGAAATGCTGAATACAACAGGTGTAGGTAGACCTCAGTGAAATGCTGAATACAACAGGTGTAGTAGACCTCACAGTGAAATGATGAATACAACAGGTGTAGTAGACCTTACAGTGAAATGCTGAATACAACAGGTGTAGTAGACCTTATAGTGAAATGCTGAATACAACAGGTGTAGTAGACCTTACAGTGAAATGCTGAATACAACAGGTGTAGTAGACCTTACAGTGAAATGCTGAATACAACAGGTGTAGTAGACCTCACAGTGAAATGCTGAATACAACAGGTGTAGTAGAGCTCACAGTGAAATACTGAATACAACAGGTGTAGTAGACCTTATAGTGAAATGCTGAATACAACAGGTGTAGTAGACCTGACAGTGAAATGCTGAATACAACAGGTGTAGTAGACCTTATAGTGAAATGCTGAATACAACAGGTGTAGTAGACCTTACAGTGAAATGCTGAATACAACAGGTGTAGTAGACCTTACAGTGAAATGCTGAATACAACAGGTGTAGTAGACCTTATAGTGAAATGCTGAATACAACAGGTGTAGTAGACCTCACAGTGAAATGCTGAATACAACAGGTGTAGTAGACCTCACAGTGAAATGCTGAATACAACAGGTGTAGTAGACCTTATAGTGAAATGCTGAATACAACAGGTGTAGTAGACCTTATAGTGAAATGCTGAATACAACAGGTGTAGTAGACCTCACAGTGAAATGCTGAATACAACAGGTGTAGTAGACCTTACAGTGAAATGCTGAATACAACAGGTGTAGTAGACCTCACAGTGAAATGCTGAATACAACAGGTGTAGTAGACCTTATAGTGAAATGCTGAATACAACAGGTGTAGTAGACCTTAGAGTGAAATGCTGAATACAACAGGTGTAGTAGACCTCACAGTGAAATGCTGAATACAACAGGTGTAGTAGACCTCACAGTGAAATGCTGAATACAACAGGTGTAGTAGACCTTACAGTGAAATGCTGAATACAACAGGTGTAGACGACCTCACAGTGAAATGCTGAATACAACAGGTGTAGACGACCTCACAGTGAAATGCTGAATACAACAGGTGT